>NW_012121598.1:9601942-9603078 GCF_000951035.1 Colobus angolensis palliatus | reverse complement strand
ACAATCTTTACAGGGGTTCCCTTGAGAAATGAGTTGAGTAATGATAAGTGAATACACATAAAGAAACTGCCCAAGGCCAGATTAAGATTTAAAAGTTTAGATGCAGTAATGCCCGACACAGAGCCAGTTTTAGAAATCATACTAATTTCTAGTGGGCAGAAGATAAAACCTCCTAATTCATGAGTTAGTAGGAAGAGTATGCTGAAGAGACTTGCCTTCATCATGGGGAATAATTAGCCTGAAATTGAACACTATTTCATTCCCCTTTAACTCATTTGAAAAGCAAGATCCAAAGAACAAAAATATTTCCATGTAACTTAACTATGTCCAGAACAAAGCTCAGTAATACCTATAGGATACTACAATATCCAGCAAGCAACAAAGTAACATTTGCAAAGTCTACAATTCAAGCAAAAAATTACTAGGCAAACAAAGTAGCAGAAAAATATAATGCATAATGAAGAGAAAAATCCGTCAATCAAAACTGACCAAGATTGGACATAGATGTTAGAATTGGTAGGCAAGGACATCAAAAGAGTCATCATAAGTATTGCATGTTTTCAAAAATTTAAGCTGAGGCATGGAAGATGCAATTACCCAGTTAGGATTTCCTAGGATGGAAGAGAAAACACCTAATATGAAAAATACAGTGGCTTAGATTTTAGCAGATTAGACATTACGGAAGAAAAGCTTAGTGAATTTAAACACACACAATGGAAGTAATCCAAAGTGAAATACAGAAGAAAAAAATTAGGAAAAAAGAAATTAAGAAAAGTTGGGGGGTGGGAGGCAAGTGGAGGGAGAGCATTAGGACAAATACCTAATGCATGTGGGGCTTAAAACCTAGATGATGGGTTGACAGGTGCAGAAAACCACCATGACACATGTGTACCTATGTAACAAACCTGCACATTCAGCACATGTATCCCAGAACTTAAAGTAAAATTTAAAAAGATAGAAAGTCCTCAGAGTGTCAAGCAGCTGTGGGGCAACTTCAGGAGGTCTTAGCAGAGCCTCCAAACAGACAGCAGAATGCATATTTAGAGAAATAATGACCAAATCTTTCCAAATTTGAAAGAAAACTGTAGACCCACAGTCCCAAATAGCTAAACAAACCCTAAACACTAGAAAAAGGA
>NW_012121598.1:9599208-9601142 GCF_000951035.1 Colobus angolensis palliatus | reverse complement strand
TTAGCTGGGCATGGTGGTGTGTGCCTGTAATTCCAATTACTCTGGAGGCTGAGGCCAAAGAAATGTTTGAACCCGGGAGGTGGAGGTTGCAGTGAGCCAAGATTGTGCCACTGTACTCCAGCTGGGGCAAAAGAGCGAGGCTCTGTCTCAAAACAACAACAACAACAACAACTACCAGAATGACGTTCAGAAATACAGACACGTATATAGAGAGCTGAATTTTATCAAATATGTACAAGCAATTTAGTAGAGAAAGATAGTGCTTTCAAAAATGTCACAGAAACAAGTTTATGTGCATATGCAAAAACAAATGAACTGAAGTCTACCACTTATACCATACTCAAAAATTACCTCAAAATGTATCATAAGCCTAAATGTAAAATCCAAAACCATAAAAGCTATACAAATACAAAACACAAAAGCAATATCAAATGGACAAAATATTTGAACAGACACTTAACCAAAGCAGATACATAGCACATAAGCATATGACAACATGCTCAAAATTATTAGTCCTTAGAGAAATGCAAAATACAACCACTATAACACTACACATGGATCAGAAAGGCTACAATGTCAACAACTGGCCTTACCAAGTACAGATACCCCTCAGCTTACAATGGGGTTACGTCATGATAAACCCATAAGACAAAACTATCATAAGTTGAAACTGCACTAAACATGGGCAACACAGCAGATGGTCCCCAGCTTATGTTGGTTTAATTTAGGATTTATAAACTTTATAATAGTGCATAATTGATAGGCATTTAATAGAAACCAAAACCCAATTATAGATCCTAAGAAATGCCTAGCTTACAATAGGATTACATCCTGATGAATATATCTTGAAGTAAAAAAATCATTATGTCAAACTATCATAAGTTGAGGACCATTTCTATTGGAAGGATATGTTTGATCTAGAACTCTCAGACATTTGTAGTGGAAGGATAAAATGGCACAGTCATCTGGAAAAAAATCTCAAATATTAAACATATTCCTAATATGTGATCCAACTATTCATTCCCCTTCTAGGTACTTATTCAAGAGAAATAAAAACATATGTTCACACAAATCTTTATATACAAATGTCAGTTTTAGAATAAGTCATTCATTTAACATATGGGTCACTTTGTTGTCATTAACCAAAAACTGGAAACAAACCAAAACACCCATCAAGAGGTGAAGGGTCCAATAAACTGCGCTATATTAATCAAATGCAATGCTACCAAGCAATAAAAATAAACTACTGATACACCCTACAACTTGGATGGATCTCAAAATAATTATGTTGAATGACTAGAACCCACAAAGCATGACATGCCATATTGTTCTAGTTATAGGAAATTCTAGAAAACGCAAAATGAAAAGTATCCTATAGCATCAGAAAGTAAACCAGTGACTGCCGTGGCACATGGGAAGTCAGAAGGGATGACTTTTCATGAGGCATAAAGAATATTTTGGGGCACTGATGGATATGTTCATTATCTTGTCTGTAGTGATGATTTCCCAGGAGGTACATACATGTCAAAACTTGACAAATTGTACACTTTAAATGTGTAGATTTTATGTTATGTCAATTACACCTCAATAAAACAGTTTCTAAGCTTTCAGATATCCAGCTTCCTGAAAAACTGGAAACTGTAGCTGCAACGCATCTGCATGACTGCATGGCAACAGAAGCCATTTCTTTCCTGGGAATCACCTGTTTTCGTTTGCCATAGTCTTCATCCCTCTCCTTTGTTGTTCCTTTCCTGCTTTATTTATTTACTTGACTCCAACAGGAAATTTAATTTTAACTTCCAATTGATTTATTGTCTTCTATTTTAACACATAAAAAGGTATTAGTCTCTCCCAGAAGTCTGAAGGGAGAAATCTTCCAAATCCCTTAATTCATTCTATAGTACCTTCTGTTATTTGGTTCCAACTGATTTTCC
>NW_012121598.1:9594685-9595118 GCF_000951035.1 Colobus angolensis palliatus | reverse complement strand
TCCACTTAAGATTGGGAATGAGACTAAGATGTCTGCTCTTACCTCTTTCATTTGGCATTATACTGGAAATCTTAGCCAGTGCTTTAAAGCAACCACAATTCCATCAGGGTTTTTTTGTTTTGTTTTGTAAAAAAATGATGAATCGATTCCTAAATTAATATCAAATAATTGATAGGTAACCAAATAGCCAAAATAAATTTGAAAAAATAAGAAGGTTGGTAGACTAATTCTACCCAATTTTCAGACTTATTATAAAGCCACAATGATCAAGACTGTGTGTTATTAGAAAACAGATAAATAGATCAACGAAACAGAATGACATGGTTGGATGCAGTGGCTCATGCTTGTAAGCCCAGCACTTTGGGAGGCTGAGGCAGAGAGATCACTTAAGGTTAGGAGTTTGAGACCAGTCTAGCCAACATGGTGAAACCCT
>NW_012121598.1:9584822-9589500 GCF_000951035.1 Colobus angolensis palliatus | reverse complement strand
CCTTCATCAGGCCATATATTCAAGAAACTCTACTTCTTACACAATATTGCCCACATTCCCAACTAAGCTATATGTTTGGTGTGTATTTACTTACCTTACCATGGTAATGAGATTCCTGTTTAAAGCATTTGCAAAGACAGGACTCAAGAAAAAAGACTGTCTTTAACTCATGTAGGAATTTTTATTTCTACCAAATAATAACTGAAATTCATTTTTTTATGAAGGAGCGGTAAAAAAAAAAAAAAAGAACTTTTGAGAGAAAAATGAGTTCCTGCTATTCAGTGAAAGATAGAAGAGGTTTAAAAACAAATGCTCTCATGGAAAATGTAAGGTTATAAAAGTTATCATCAGCCACCTGAATAGTATAAACTAGTGCACATGTGGTTCCAACCCAAGTGATAGTACAGAAAATGCTCTAAGTCCCTTGTTTTTAGTTGTGAATCTTCAGAGTCAAGATACTGTTGAATCAAGATTACATTTCCAGATATTTTGGGTCATCCCAAGTTATAGATCATGTTGTGTATCTTTTTTTATCTCTTGCAAAGCCACCCCAGTCATGCCATCTTTATTTGAAGTATTCTTCTTATTCACTTGCTTCCAAGGATAAAGAATAAATAATAAATATTATGAGAGTATTGTGGGAGTTTATAACATGACTTTTACGTTTTTATTACTTTTGGGTAAGAGATTATTAAAATACGAGATAATTATTGCATACTTTGCATGCCTGTCTTAAATTCATTCTTAAACAATTTAATATTTGTAAAAATTTCACATTATATACTCACAAATAAAACTTCTCATCCCATACTGGATTCAAGTTTCCAAAAATGGTTTTTGTTCTTCTTTTGTTCTTTCCAACTTGAACTGTAACATACGGATCACTAGACCCTGTTTTATCTTTTGCCTGTAGACCTTGTGCAGAAACCACTGAAATAAACCAAAAGAAACATTTTAACATACATATTCCTCGAAAAATAATAATAACAAAGACAATTTTTCTGTCATTTGGTTCTTTGGGTTTACAGATGCATCCAGGTTGCTTTCATTCTCATGACCAACAGAACTTTAAAAAAAGTTTAATAAAAATAAATATACAACATTAAATCTGTAATTTTTGCTTTTGTCTCTAATGCAAAGTAGCTATATACATACACATGCATATGCATATTAGCTATATACTCATACACATTACAGCATACATGTACAGAGAAATGAGGAAGATATACCTACACTTATATGAAAAGTTACCTAACATGATTCAAAGGTCTGTAATCCAAACTGATCTATTTAAGAGTCTGCCGTCAGTATTGATCAACTCTACATAGTTGAGAAAGCGTCTATATCAACTATGAGAAATTATCTCATAGTTGAGAAAGCACATTTATTTTGTATTTACTCATCTTTAAATACAAAATGAGTAAGTAAAGAGGCTTGGTAAATGTAAAGTAAATAAATAAATAAATAAAAAGTAAAGAGGCTTGGTAACAGGCTGCACAGTCACTTGCTGTTAACATTACAAGCAACTTCAGAAGTCCAATTTACTAGGTATCATTACACTCAAATTATCCTGACTCAAGGACCAAATGGATGAGGGATGTTGAGCCAGGAATAAGTCAAATAACATCTATTGTCTCATCGAAAAAGATTAACTGAACATATTATTAGCTACTGTTATAATTTATCACTGGTAGGCAGCAAAAATGCTTATTTCTTGTAAACTGCAGGTGAATATATTGAAAACAGAAACCTTTTCCTATGAAAGAACTTTTGATTAGAACAAGACACAGACTAAAATTATTTCACTTATCTAGTATGTATTTTCAAAATGTGAAGTACCAACTAGTCTGGTTCATATTAACATGATTGAAAAAATAATCATTTATTTTACCTATGATTATTATTAGCAGTTATTTCTAGGACACACAAAAATCTCAGTTTACAATAACAATTTTCAAGATGACTTATTTGTACCTGTAATGGTTATTTTTGCAGACCACTTGGATGTCCCATCCAGTACGCTCTGTTTGGCCGCCTTTGTATACTGCACAAAATCTTCTTTAGAAATCTGAAACATTTCCTGGATTACTTCAAACACTTCCGGCCGGTTTTTCTCCCTGATCTTCATTCTTTCTTTCATTGCTGTAATAATGGTCTGAGTCTTGTCTTCAGCACCGTGTTTAGAACTCTTTTCTGCTGCTCCTATGATGGAAAAATCAATGGTGATGTGAACGTACATGCCATTACTTTTTGATGGCTAAAGGCGGGAGGAAAAGGAGGAGAGAGTGACAATGAATGAGGGTTTTCATTCTGTGGAGTCAGGTGGCTTTTTCGAAAAGTATCAGAATGAACTGCTCTGCTGAGATTCACAACAACTAGTACTCCTTTGTGTTATTGGCAAGTCAATTGACCTCCTATGATTCCCAGGCTTTTCTCTTGTATTACTGAATGAACTAAATTAGGTGTTGTGCAAAAATTTGGTTTGAATTTTCTAAAAAGGAATTCAGAAACAGCAAAAAGAACAGACACAATTAAATATGTTACATACCGCACATATTTCCTCAATGGGTATCCAAAACAAAATTGAGAAATAGATAGAATATAAGTGGCAAATGTCACTTGGAAGTCAATAATTCAAACACATCACTGTTATTTGCTAAACATTAAAATAGAATGTAAGATTTTACTTGGAAAGAAAATGATTGAGCTCTTTAAAACAGATTTGGACACTACTAGGCTAAAAGACCTATAAAATAACTGAAAGAACACCGACTTGAACTCTCTTTTTCTAATATATCCAGAGCTTTTAAATGACTGAATAATCATTTTCCACTAAAAATTTTTTTTATTTCTGGGGCATTGTTTTTCATGACTGGTCTCAACTTTCTGGGCATTTTTGTTTGTAATGACAAATCATTCCATCAGTGAAAGATTTCTAAAATTCCTTTCTTGGATCCCTAACCTTAAGCTACTACTGGATAGACATTCTCATTGCTCTGTATGGCCTTCTGGGTTGCCCAGTATTATACAAGTTAATAACGGACCATGATTTCAATTTCCACAATTCCTTAGTGAGTTTAAAGTAAGAAAGCAAAAGCTCATGTACCAGTGTCTACAGGAACTGCCACTGATAAAATCAAACTTATTTTTGGTACAGAAGCAACTGAAATATAGTGAAAATAATAGAAAGAGTTGTGTTCACAGCTAGTAATTGCACTAATTTTCATTGACATGACTATGAGTTTGCCTAACTAGTATTCTCATTTTATTCTGAACTATTATATTTCTGAGATAGGCATACTAATATCTCGTAAACTATTTAGAGATTAAATGGGATAATTTATAGGTAAGCACAATTTCTACAATAAAAGATAACATCAGTAATGTTCTTTAAACCTAATTTGTGAATGTTGAGCCCAATTTAAGTATAGAAAGTAAGACAAAAGATGAAAGGTCAACTACTACCTTTACTTATGATAAATTAATACAATTGGACAGCATTAATTTAATGTAAATGTTCATTTATTTGAAAGTGTAATATCTGTTTCCTAGAGTGGAAATATATATTCATAATAATGAGTGTGACTAGAGGAAGCTAAAAGATATGAATATTCCAATGGTAGAAAGAGCAGGCTACTTGTCTTTATCTTTTATTTTAACCTTTGAGGACCTAAGCGACATTTAAAAAAAGGAATAAAAAAAAATGAATTCCACTAAAGGTGATTTAAAAGGACATTGTAAATGGTCTACACTGTTGAAACACGTCCCTGGAATAGCTACAAATTTGTAAATTGCATGAAATTAAGATGTTTTTAATTTATCAATATTGGTTTAGCTACACAGTCCATAATTCTGAAACAGTAAAATTAGCTTAGGCTGCACTAAATAGTTGAAACTATCCGATAGGCATATTTTATTCATGTATTCAATATTCATCAAATGGACAGGACAGTGGTGGCTGGAAAATGTTCCCTATAAGACACAAAGTGGCTCAAAAGTTTAGTCTGTGACAGCCAGGCAAGGAATGTCCAAAAGGTTAGAAATGTCATAAAAATGTTGACTCTCCCCCAAATTTCTAAACAGCTATTCTTATTTTTGCTGTTAATGCTCCCAAAGGCTCTAGGAAGGAGTGCTAAAGTCATGTAGAGTTAAGTATATTTTGGATTAGTTTTCTGAATTGAGGAAGAACCCATCTAACTACCATGTACAAAATCAATGCTCAAACAATAGCTGCCAAATTCAAAGCTAGAATATAAAGAGATTGTTCATCCAAAGGAATCAGGCTTCTATCCTTAATGACTGCCTCTTGCTATCAAAAAAATAATTAGGAAAGCTTGAGCATTAGCTTTGAAATTTCACTTATTCTTATGGATTATTGATGTTATTATAGAATATATATTCTAATATGCACAGGCAAAAGAGCCATAAACTGAAATAGCCAATTGGTGGACAGCAGGTTAATAGAGACATATGTTTAAGCATTTTCTCTGTTATTTCTAGAGAAAAATATGTAGCTTTTAAAAATTTCTACTTTTGGCTGGGCGTGATGGCTCAAGTCTGTAATCCCAGCACTTTGGTAGGCCAAGGCGGGCGGATCACGAGGTCAGGAGATCGAGACCATCCTGGCTAACACGGTGAAACCCTGTCTCTACTAAAAATACAAAAAAATTAGCCGGGC
>NW_012121598.1:9584037-9584458 GCF_000951035.1 Colobus angolensis palliatus | reverse complement strand
GTCATTGAAATACAGTAATATGCCAACGAGAGATCAATAATAGATGAGATCAAAAGAGATAATGTAAATCAAAAGCACTTTGTACAGTATAATATCCAAATGAAATGCATTATTGTTACTTTTAAAAATAATTACTTGACAGATAAGACAATATAATTACGGACAACACAACCATAATCCAACCTTAGACAGAGGGGCAAACTGGTTCTCTTCTACATAATTTAATGGGACAGTTAACTAGAACTCATTTTCGTTAGTTTTTATCAGACAAAACATCTAAATGTCAGGTGAAATTAACAATTTTACCATCTTTATATGGCAGTTTATAAGTTTTGTGCTTTTTTCTGAAGAAGTATCTATAGATAATATCTACAAATAATTATAGAATTTATAGATATAATCTATAAATAGAAAAGTATTG
>NW_012121598.1:9581885-9583442 GCF_000951035.1 Colobus angolensis palliatus | reverse complement strand
CATAATTGAGTATTTAATTTGGCTCTGGGTTAATTTAATGTGTTATGAACTTCTTGCAAACTCCTGCCCTAAGGCCACAATTCTGAAAAATAACAGAAATAAACTGAATATAAAATGATAAATATCCTGTCGAATAAATCTTATGAAAAGACAAAATACACATGGCCCTTGGCTTCGGATTTGGAATTATTAGAAAACAAAGGCTGTATTTCCATCATTAGATAACAGAATCTAGTTAACCTACATGCCACGTGCACTTAGTCAGCATAAAGCAAGAACACGAATGCCAACTATAAATAGAAGAAATATAGAAAGAGTTTTACTTTCAAATAAACTAAAAGTGCACAATAACTACTGATGCTTCAGTGACATGGTTTGGCTGTGCCCCCACCCAAATCTCATCTTGAATTTTAGCTCCCATAATTCCCAAGTGTTTTGGGAGGGACCTGGTGGGAAACAACTGAATCATGAGGTCGGTTGCCTCATACTGTTCTCATGGTAGTGAATAAGTATCACGAGATCTGATGGTTTTATAAGGGGAAACCCTTTTCATTTGGTTCTCATTCTTTCTCTTGGCCTGATACCATGTAAGACCTGCCTTTCACCTTCCACCATGATTGTTAGGCCTCCCCAGCCATGTGGGACTGTGAGTCCAATAAACCTCTTTTCTTTGTAAATTACCCAGTCTTGGGTATGTCTTTATCAGCAGTTTGACAACGGATTAATACACTTGGGTAGAGGAGACAATCTTGAGGGTGAATCCTGATCTGCCACTTACTAACTGGCATGGTTTGAATGCTTGCATCCCATTGAAAGTCGCATATTGAAACTTAATCCCCAATGTGATAATGTTAAAAGATGAGGCCTTTGGGAAGTGGCCAGGTCATGAAAGCAGAGCCCTCAACAATGGGATTAGTGGCTTTATAGGCTCAAGGGAGCTCACTTGCCCCTTCTACTATGTGAAGCTGCCGTGGGAAGTCAGCAGTCTGCAACCCGGAAGATCGCCCTCGACAGGCCCTGACTGTGTTGAAACCCTCATCTTGGGTTTCCCACCTTCAGAACTGTGGGTAATAAATCTATGTTGTTTATAAGTCACCCAGTTTATGGTACTTTCTTATGCAACTGAAATAGACTAAGATCCTAAACTTTTAGTCTTGAGCTAGTTCGTTTATCTCTCTCAGCCTTAGCTTCCTCATCTGAAAAACAGTTGGAAATAGTAGTAGTGTCTCTCTTAACAGTATCAGGACTCAAAGAGATAATGCATATAGCTTTAATAATAGTAATGGAACAAGTGTAGTGATTTCAGAATGCCAAAAAGGTGAAGGTTTAGGCATTTATTAAAGAACTTCAGGCCAGGAGTGGTGGCTTACACCTGTAATCCCAGCACTTTTGGAGGCCAAGGCAGGTGGATCACTTGAGGTCAGGAGTTTGTAACCAGCCTGGCAAACATGGTGAAACTCCATCTCTACTAAAAAAATACAAAAAATTAGCCAGGTGTGGTGGTGCACGTCTGTAGTTCCAGTTACTTAGGAAGCTGAGGCAGGAGAATGGCTTGAA
>NW_012121598.1:9574388-9581835 GCF_000951035.1 Colobus angolensis palliatus | reverse complement strand
TTGGGTTTCCCACCTTCAGAACTGTGGGTAATAAATCTATGTTGTTTATAAGTCACCCAGTTTATGGTACTTTCTTATGCAACTGAAATAGACTAAGATCCTAAACTTTTAGTCTTGAGCTAGTTCGTTTATCTCTCTCAGCCTTAGCTTCCTCATCTGAAAAGCAGTTGGAAATAGTAGTAGTGTCTCTCTTAACAGTATCAGGACTCAAAGAGATAATGCATATAGCTTTAATAATAGTAATGGAACAAGTGTAGTGATTTCAGAATGCCAAAAAGGTGAAGGTTTAGGCATTTATTAAAGAACTTCAGGCCAGGAGTGGTGGCTTACACCTGTAATCCCAGCACTTTTGGAGGCCAAGGCAGGTGGATCACTTGAGGTCAGGAGTTTGTAACCAGCCTGGCAAACATGGTGAAACTCCATCTCTACTAAAAAAATACAAAAAATTAGCCAGGTGTGGTGGTGCACGTCTGTAGTTCCAGTTACTTAGGAAGCTGAGGCAGGAGAATGGCTTGAATCCAGCAGGCGAAGGTTGCAGTGAGCCGAGATTGTGCCACTGCTCTCCAACCTGGGAGACAGAGTGGGACTTTGTCTCAAAATAAAAATAATAATAATAATTTCACATTAGTAAGAAATTTTAGGGGTTTGAGCTTCAAAATCACTTGACCTCTGAAACCACTCCTGGAAAACTCTCACTTGGACAGTATCTGCAGTAGGCTGGATGCTCTATATCTATTTGCTAGATGAGGGCCAATGAAGGGCTTAAAGATAAAAAAATTTTGAGTTTAAAAAAAGCTAGAGAAAAATAACTTTATTTATTATTTATTTATTTTTTGACATCCATAAAGCCTTACCTGCACTTGAAATTGATGGACCCAGAGAAAGTGGGTGGTTAACATTCATGGAAAGCATTCAGAGGGTCTGATATTGAGGCATTTGTGTACTCCTTTCTTTCTCTAGGAGCCTCTCTGACATGGGAAATAGGTCTTTACTGCTTTTTTTCTTTATTTCCCAGTAAAAAGATGTAGGTGGGCCTGCTTTCATTGTCTCTCTGCTTTTTGCCCCCATGACATCACGTGGGTGGACATTCAGTTGCCATTCTCTACCCATTTCCTTTCAGATGTCTTACATCCAAGATAATATGAACCCTCCTCTTTTAACATGCCTGCAGTGTTTTCAAGGAACAGACCTGCAACTCCCCCAGTCTTCAAGTTAGCATCCTCCTTTTTCTTGCAGTATCAAAGCCACACGCTCCTTATTTTTCGCAAACAACAAAGGACTGACATTTAACAGAAGGTAATTGGAGGAGCACAAATCTAACATAACATTATCTCCCATTCGTGTAGGTGAGAGCCTGTAGGTAACTCTGTCACTGACAGTGGGAAAAGAGGAGAAGGTCGCCCACTTCCCAAGGAACTACCACTTCTCTAAAATGACCAGTGTCAGGGAGTCTGACACCAAGAGCAAACAAAAAACTGCCAGACTGTCTTTTCTCTTCTGCCTATAGCATCCCCACCATATTCAGTCATCTCATTATTGGTAAATGCGAACTTTTAGAACAAATTTGAAAACGAGCATGTTTTAAAAATAAAAAATCAGGAATGTGCTCACATAACAGTATGTTACAGCGACTATATCTCATCGGCATTTTCTCAACATTTTCCAGTCACCACAGAGTCAAAAGCTATCTATATTGTTTAGGGGAACAAATCAATTATAATTTAAAATGTGCTCAATTTTCAAAATATTTTTACTAAGCGAGGAAAAAGAGAAGAAACCAAGAGAGTTATGGAAGGAGGAAGATAGTTTTCTTTGTATCACATTTAGTTACATAGATTTCTTCATATACTTTTCAAAAAAAATACAAAGCAAAAGAAAATTACACATCAAAATTTTCAAAACAAGATTGATTTTTATTTCTATTTTTTCATAACCCAGACTCTGACTTCTAGGAACTTTGCTAATGCAACTAGTTCACAGTGTTGTTCAGGGCTGGCCTGGTGCTCACAGCTAGGCTACATTGTTCTTTTCTTGGACATGAACAATTTCAAAGAGCACCAACCTTAGACATGGTCACCTGCGACAGTGTTAAAGTAAGACAAACAAGGCCGCTTCCTTATTTTTCCTAAGCATAGACAAAACATAGCACTCTGTAAACCACAAAATATCAAACACGCCCTCTTTTAACTAATATGCATGGCCATTGTTTCTTTAGGATGTATAAGTGTCCTCTTTAATCCTCAGGGAATGCATTCCAAAGCCTTCAGGAATACCTGAAACCTCAGGTAGTACCCAACTCTATCTTTATTGTATAGTGTTTTCTTGTTGTTGCTGTCATTGTTTTATTTTATTTTAATCTGATCACCAAGAAAGCTACTAAGTGACTATGGGGTGAGTAGCATCTATAGGGTGGATACACTGACAAAGGGATGATTTTCCATCCAAGAAGGATAGCAGATTTAATCACGCTACTAAAAATGGTATGCGACTTAAAACTTTTACTTTGTTTATTTCTAGAATTTCCTATTTAATATTTTCGGACCATACTGCAGAGGACTCAAACTGGAAAGTGAAACCACGAATAAGGAGGGACTACTGTAAAGCTGTGGCTTCAGTCAACTCTGCCTTCCTTCTAGATTAGATGTCTACAGACACAAAATCATAGAATTGTCCTCACTTCCACACAACACCCCATCCAGAGTACAGCTCTGTGTTCTAGCACCGTCTTGCCAACATGCCCTACAGTCACCCTGGTGTATGTTCGCCCTCACAGTAATAAGTAATAAAACATACTTTTTGAAACTACAGGTGTGCTCCTGGTGGTCTCTAGCTGGAGGTCATTGACAAGTATTATTAACTGTTTTCACAGATGGGAAAAACGACGCTTAGGGAAGTTTTAAAAACATTACAGTTGCAATAAGACTGGAAGTCAGATTATTTTTAAGTAGCTCAACACTGTGAAAAAACATGCATTGATATCCATTGAGTATGTTATGTAGAATACCTCTACGGCATTATGCAAGGCATATTTGTCCTCTTAGTCTCTCTCCAGCAGCCAACCCCAACACCTGAAAATGCTCCATTATTAGTCTGTTCCTTTGGGTTAAGGAACTGACGGTTACATTCATTTCCCTTTTAGTGTTGTTGAAAATTCAATGCAATAACATGCTGGGATAGAGGTGGTAGAGATACGGAAGGGGGTCAGGGAAGTGCCTGAAGGGGAAGGATGTGGTCCCTGGCTAGGGCTCCACCCTGGGCCTCTGCCCAGGGACCTAAGTGAGGACAGCATTTTTGCTTTCCTCCTCAAATGTTGCATTTCCCAAGACAACCCTGGCCTGCCATGCCCCCATCCTGTGCCTATAAAAACCCTAAGGCCCTAGCCAGCAGACACACAGGCAGCTGGATGTGGAGAGGAGCACATCAGTAGAGGAACACATAGGCGGCTGGACGCCCAGATAAACACATTGGTAGAAAGAGACACAAGTGGCTGGATATTGAGAGGACACCAAGGGAAACACACCAGGTGGAAGAGCACAGGACAGACATTGGCCCGCCGGCAGGCCATCAACTGACAGAACGTGGTGGAGTTTGGCCAGGGCAGTTAGAGGAGAGCCCAGGCCCCCAAGCCGCCTGACTCCAGGGAAAACCATCTCCCTTCTGGCTCCCCTATCTGCTGAGAGGTACTTCCACTCAGTAAAACCTTGCACTCATTCTCCAAACCCACCTGTGATCCAATTCGTCCAGTACACCAAGAAAAGAACCCTGAGATACAGAAAGCCCTCTGTCCTTATGATAAGGGTGGAGTCTAACTGAGCTAACACAGGCCACCTACAGGCTGCTAAACTTAAAGAGCATCCTGTAAAGAGCATCCACGCCCACTGGGGCTTCAGCTGTAAACATTCACCCCTAGACACTGCCGTGGGGCTCCCTACCCATCTGTGTACTCCCCTAGAGGTCTGAGCAATGGGGCCCATCATACGCCCTGCAAGGAGGATATAGGAACTTTTCCCGTTTCAGGAGCATTGAGGATTTATTGGTGGTTGGCTGTAGATGGCAGGTCCTGAGGGGTTATCATGGTGGGGAACTCTGGGAGGCTACAGTCCAGGCAGCATAGAATGTCTACAATTCAGGGGTTGCATATGTGCTTTCTCCCATATGAGAAAGTGAGACAGCACTGAAAATAAAATTCAGTAACTTTCCTTTTCTTCCCCCTAGGACTGACTTTGCAAATTCATTAATAAGTTAGCAAAGAACACCAGGCTGAGTTCAGAGACCTGATTTCTAATCCTGCTTACACTACTCACTTGATTCTTTTTGATGAGACACTAAATCTTCTGAAATCAGCCAAAGCAGTAGACTGAGTTTTCCAATCCATTAATCTCGAAGCTCCTTTAATAGCATATGCTTATATGGAAAGATGATATTTAAAGCATAACTGGTTATTTCTAGTTGTAGTTCTTGCTCCTTCATCCATTAGTTTAACATTTGTTAAGTAGCTCCTTTGCTTAAGTATGTGTTAAGTAGCAGTGGATAAAAGGGATCCTACTTCTAAGTTTCCTGAGTACTCATTACTCATTCAATTGTTATTGAAAGAGTAAAATGTCAAAAGTTTCCAAGATACATGTTCACATCTGTTCATCTAAGTTATATATTACAAAATAAGGTCGAGTCCAGGAAAAATACCACTTACTTTCTTTGCAGCTCTGAGAACCCAGAATAAAGCTCCTACCCACAATAGATGCTCAATATATACAAATATTTGACTGTCTTAAAATATGATTTTGAAATGTGGTAACAGGGCAACAAAGAAAGGAAAATCAATATCTAATTTGCAAACAAGAGTATGTTAGATTTTATTAATGCTGTGAATTTATTGATTGCTTGTCTTAGGACACGTAAGTTCAACATAATGTCAGTGGGAAGCACATAGAACTAAAGAATACATCTCACAAAATGCTTCTTTGCTGAACGTTTGGTGAAATATTTTCTGGCCTCATGCAGGTGCTTGAAATTTCTAGTTAGGAATTAAAAGTAGGCAGAATGTTTATTCAGTGAGACTCTGGGATTCCTTCTTTGGAGATGTGTAAGGAAAGTGCCATGATTATTTGCATTTTTTTCCAATCTCTGTAGCTGTCTCTTTTCTACACTGAAAGGATAATCAAGGAAAATATTTTACATATGATGTCTCTTCTACAAATGACTCACTCTGCAGACAACCTTCATCCCAGCCAACACGGCCTTTTTCTAGTTTAAAGCTACCACCGAGGTGCCACAGCAAGTTCCTTACGAGTTATGTTAACATAATTCAGGGTCACAACCTGCTCCTCCATTTATTATAATTAAATTATTTCATCACCAAATGCTTTTTCCAAAAAAAAGAATAAAATGTCTTTTCAGGTGACAAGATGCAAATGAACTAATTGAAGAAAAAGCAGGTGAACTCTGGCTGCTGCCACTGATTTTATTGAAGGAGTATAAATCAGGTCTCTTTCCTCATTTTTCTCCCTGTTTCCATTTGATCTCCTTCTCACCACCCTGCGGCTATCAGTTTTGGGCCAAGAAGCTGGTAAAATCTAGGAACTACCATCAAGTACAATTAGCTAGAGAGGGAGTTAGATGAAGCTCTTTGGGGAATTGACTGGACATTTCCATGCATCTGTGAACCCGCAAGGAAGCACTGGAGCAGTGAGTGGGATTTCACCACCACCTGGTCTAATTCCACTGGACTGAAGGTGCACAGGTCACAGACCCAAGACTTCATGGTAAGGAAACACCTAATTCAAATCAGTTTGAAGTAACTTTACATATTCTGTCTTTTGCATGGGTCACTGGTCAGACCACATGTAGAGAATTTAATTTCTTTTAGCATGTGTATGCTGATAGACTATAATTATTCAGAAAACAATTAGCAAAATAAACACAGTACTAGAAATCTATAGAAAACTAGATAATTACTTTTCGGTACTTGAAAAACTGTCATATTTCATAGAATTTATTAAATATTTTCTCCATAAGTAAGATATGGTTTAATGGGTAAAAATTACAAGGAAAGACATCTTGGCTTAAATTTTAATTCATGAACTAGCATTTTGAAATCAGGAGTTAAACTGAATACCAAGTGTTTAAAGTTTCCCTGGAAATGTTACGAGATTGAATGGCCATTTTATAAAGAAAATCATAGAACTTTCTTACATTTAGAGGGGGCTGAATTAGCTATACTTTGTATTTAACACTGATTTTCTTAGCTTTTTATTCTTTCCTTTTCTTCAGTGTTGGCATTCATGAAATTATCTCATATATAGTGTCATCATTGCCATTTTTTTGGGCTTAAAACAATGAATAAGAGAAATTTTTTAAGGTAATGTCACTGATTTTGTAGGGAGAATTTCAAATTTTATTGATAGTTATCACGGAAAGTTATGAAGTTAAGTACACATACTTGTAGAACCTCTTTCTGATCAATATGAGAGTGTGAATTTTAGGGAAAAAGTAACAATGGATTTAAAAAAACCCTCCCTGGTGCCCAAGATGGCCGAATAGGAACAGCTCCAGTCTCCAGCTCCCAGCATGAGCAACACAGAAGAGGGGTGATTTCTGCATTTTCAACTGAGGTACTGGGTTCATCTCACTGGGTGTGTTAGACAGCTGGCACTGGTCCGCAATTGCAGCCTGACCGGCAACAGGTGAAGCAGGGCCAGGCATTGCCTCACCTGGGAAGCACAAGGGGGAAGGGAATTCCTTTTCCTACCAAAGGAAATTGAGACACACAACACCTGGAAAATCGGGTAACCCCCACCCTAATACTGTGCTTTACCAAGGGTCTCAGCAAATGGCACACCAGGAGATTATATGCCACACCTGGCCCAGAGGGTCCCATGCCCACTGAGCCTCCCTCATTGCTAGCACAGCAGTCTGCGATCTAACTGCAAGGCAGCAGCGAGGCTGGGGGAGGGGCGTCTGCCATTGCTGAGGCTTAAGTAGGTAAACAAAGCCTCTGGGAAGCTCGAATTGGGTGTAGCCCACCACAGCTCAAGGAGGCCGGCCTGCCTCTGTAGACTCCTCCTCTGGGGACAGGGCATAGCCAAACAAAAAGCAGCAGAAACCTCAGCAGAGCTAAATGCCCCTGTCTGACAGCTTTGAAGAGAGCAGTGGATCTCCCAGCACGGAGGTTGAGTCTGAGAATGGATAGACTGCCTGCTCAAGTGGGTCCCTGACCCCTGAGTAGCCTAACTGGGAGACATCCGCAACTAGGTGCAGACTGACACCTCACACCTCACACGGCAGGGTACACCCCTGAGACGAAGCTTCAAGAGCAAGAATCAGACAGCAATACTTGCTGTTCAGCAACATTCAATCTTCTGCAGTCTCTGCTGCTGATACCCAGGCAAACAGGGTCAGGAATGGACCTCAAGCAAACTCCAACAGACCTACAGCTGAGGGTCCTGAC
>NW_012121598.1:9568903-9569278 GCF_000951035.1 Colobus angolensis palliatus | reverse complement strand
CCAAGCCTGACAGAGACACAACAAAAAAAGGAAATTTTAGACCAATATCCCTGATGAACATCGATGCAAAAATCCTCAAAAAAATACTGGCAAACCGAATCAAGCACATCAAAAACTTATCCACCATGATCAAGTGGGTTTCATCCCTGGGATGCAAGGTTGGTTCAACATATGCAAATCAATAAACATAATCCAGCATATAAACAGAATCAAAGACAAAAACCACATGATTATCTTAATAGATGCAAAAAAGGCCTTTGACAAAATTCAGCAGCCCTATACGCTAAAAACTCTCAATAAATTCGGTATTGATGGAACGTATCTCAAAATAATAAGAGCTATTTATGACAAACCCACAGCCAATATCATACTGAA
>NW_012121598.1:9555522-9568473 GCF_000951035.1 Colobus angolensis palliatus | reverse complement strand
ATGTCTTACATTGACTACATCCATATAAACAATAGAGGGCACAATATTTAGATGTGAAAAAAATATGATTTGCAAATGAACATCATGTTGAAATAAAATTTTTTGGCAATTTTAAAGCAACACTACCAAATAGAGTAGTGAAAAGTCAATTAGGTGTATTTTAGAATGTGATGCATCAGCATTTCTAGACCTAAAGTAGCAAATAAAGGATTTTTTTGAAAATAAAAAATTTAAGGTAACATAAAAATCAAAGTGGCATGTACTCATTCAAGAGTATGAAAGGATGGAAAGTCATTAATATTTATTGAGCATCTACCGTGTTCCAGGCTCTTAGCAGAGACTATTACATTTAGCCTTTCCAATAACCCTCTAAGGTAAATTTTGTTATTTCTGCCCATAGAGTGGAGAAAAATAAAGCCTCAAGAAGTTAAAATATTTTCTCAAAGTCACATACCTGGTAAGTTACATTTGTTGTTGACATTCAAACCCAAGCCATCCCATTTCCAAGGCCTGTGCAGGAACTGTAGAAGGACATGGATCCTGCCAGACAGGCACCAGATAGGCTTGAAAAAAATATTCCAGTTGCTGCCAATGGAGGACCATGTCTTGAGCCCTGTTTGGGGAACCTGATTTTACATACTCCCACTTACCTCATGTAACTATTATGATGTATGAGTAAGAAAATAGATAGGAAGTCACTTTGAAGGTTTATACTGGATGAGAGTGCAATTTCACTCCAGGTACTCACCCTGAGGATTCTAACAGCACCTAGTTCAACACTGTCAGACTGCATCATCAACTATGATTTGATGGACAGTATGGTGTGTCTTTGTGTAAGTGGTGGGAGGGGAGCGGGTAGGATTTGTTGACAACCGACAAGAGTTGTCAACATGATTTAACATGAAACAGATGGAATAAGGCAGGCTCTGCCTACCGCTTTGTCAGCCAAACCAAGTACTCACTCTGCAAGCAGTCAGCGTTTAGCAGGTCCTGACACTTTTCGTGGCATTTCACTCCACACTCCAGACACTTCATGCCTTGCCTTGCAATGCCCCACAGGAGCCCTTCACACTCATAACAGTAGGTGGGCGTGGTAGCTGTCCAGACCTCAAAATTGTGTGGGGTGGTAGAAGACATAGGGTAGATCAATGCCTGCAAGGTCTTCTTGAAGACGTGCATTTTCTGTGAACATGAGAGAAGTTACCAGTGTACCGCCAAGTCAGTGGATTTGAATTGTTTCATAGTAAAACAAACCACTTTATCACTTTTCTCTGAAAATGCTATTTTGAGAGAGCCCCTTGACCATTGATTCAAGTCATGACAGTAAGCATAATAACTCGGCTAACTTATTCTTCTCTCAATGTTTTAGGGCCCAATTCAGTTATCTGTACACAAAGAACTCCCTAATCTTCCAGACTGGACTGGGCTCCAATGTCTACAGCTTCTTTCCCAGCAGCACACAGGTCTAATGACTTGAGGATGTCTAAGTCCCTGCTATGCTATAAACCCCACACCTCTTTTACTTCCTACCCAGGTGGTTATTTCCTGACTCCCTTGCCCTCCCTCATACTTCACCCCTCCTCCGCCCCAAGGAATGTTTCTGTAATTCAATCTGCAGGAAATTTGCTTTCAGCAGCTATCACCTGGGAAGGATCTTATCACCTAATTCATAAGAAAGCATCAGTAGTAGATAAGGTCAAATGAGGCACTCTCCCATGGTGATTTATATTTTAAAAGGAAATAGTTCCTAATAGCACATGGAAGGACTCTCTAATGATAAGTGAGGTGAAAAACATCTATTGAACAAGTAGCTAGGAGATCTGAGTTCTCCTAGGCCCAACCACATGATATTTAGAAGGGGCCTCTATAAGCAGGAACTGTCTTCCACGTTTTCCTTCTTAGTGCCTAAACAGCTTATCACTGTCCCTGGAACAGAGTAGAGGTACATTTCTTTTAATGAATAAACGTTCTGCCACTTATGAATCTTGTAATCTACAGAGAGATGTAAGGGCTCTAAGACTCACTCTCCTCCTCCACTCTGCTTAAAATGATATTACTTTGAAGATCAAATTATATAATGATAACAGAAGTAGTCTATAGGCTTCAAAACACCAAATAAACACTTAGTATTGATGCTGGATTAAAAACACACACACACACACACACACACACACAAAACACCCCCAACAATAAACACAGGCCAATAGAAAAGAGAATTGGTTAAATGGGTCCTTTTCTATGCTTCTCATATCCCACAAAGCAGGTGACTTCCTGAGAGAAAGACCGGCACTCCCAGAGGTTACATTTACAGATAATTTCATACAACTGCCTGATGCATAATGAATGGATATTTACATAAACCCTGTAGGAGCCTAGCTGATAAGTCATACTAGAAGCATTTATATTTTGCATTAATTATCCTCAAATCTCATTTCCGAATATTTTCCCACAGTGTTGAAATGACTAACTTTCAATTCCACAGTATGGTAACAGCATATTTCCCTTTATTATTACATTACTCTCACTCTGTGTTTTCCCAGAATATGTTTGGTAATGGTACTGGGAGGTCCCCTACCAGGGAACGAAGCCTCAGTAAAAATGTTTCCAATTTTGAATGGTTAGCTCCATCCTTGCTATTAGATAAGGGACTGGTCAATCCAGAGCTCTTTATACTTCAAGTGAGTCTACAGAGCAGCAGTATGGTCAAATTCGGGCATCACTCAAGTGGAAGACCCTAATATTAGGGTTTATTCAGATAGAACAACTGGATCCATCACCTTTCAATAAAGAGTGTCTGAAACAAGTAAATCTCCTGGCTTCACTTCATAATGAAGATGTCTTACAAAGAACTGTTAAGAATTCTTTGAGAATTAGAAGCATGTATTATTCACCTTTGCCTCCTCTTTAATACCTAGCATAGTGAGTATCTTCACTATCATTAAAACAAATGAAATAATCCTTGGCATAACAGATTTTTCATTAGCTACCCACAGACAGAGTCTCCTGTTCTAATTGGGCTGAGGGGCTGTGTGTGTTTGTGTGTGTAATGTAGCATTTGTGGTCTAGAAGAAAAATTAGGAAGGGAATTAATTTATATACTTGTAGTTGCATCAGGCAACTCATTTGTTTTAATGGAAATAAAATAATAAAAATAGAATAATAAAATATTCTAATTACATGGAATACTGAGTGTGAATAAAACAGAGTCTGCTAATGAACACAAGAAAAGTAAGTAACGTACCTTACATAAATATAGAAAGTAGAGTTGGGAATAAGGTTGTTTTTGAACGTGAACTTATTCACATATTTCAAGATTAAGTACATGATTAATATATATGATCTAATTCCCTACGTCCACTTTGCTTTTACTGAAGTCGAGTGATATATAGTCAGTACTCTAAGTCCATAGGTTATAGTAGGAGTAATAAAAAGAAATAACCCTGCTAAAACATTAAATATACTGGAGGAAAACAAGTGAAAGTTCTGAATAAACAGCTGAGCAGATTTCATTAAAATGTTTTGTTTGGTTTGGCTAAGGAGCCATAATTCATTTCTTGCAAAGGGAGAGTGAAGCTAATTTCTGAAAATAAGAAACATGAAACATTTACTAGACAGCCCATTGAAAAGCAATTGAATGGGGCACTGAAATAAATGCCAATATTTAAAAGTTATTAAAGTTAGAGAAAAACATTAAACATTAGACAACTTACCAGAGGGTATATATCCCCTCTAATAAGGGCTCATCATTTTAGGGAAATGATGAATCCTTTTCATTCTTGACTTTCAGGGGTATGGGCATGTATTTATCAAAGCTGAAAATTACTCTAAAATAAATGCCATACAAAAACATTCTTTTTTCAGCAAAGTATATTCTGAGTTGATAGTTTAGGAACATGAAATAGGTAAGAAAACCATATAAAAATAATCTCATAATAGAGGATTCTGGTATTTCAGGGTGATAATGCATCTTGGAGAAAGCCGTTTTCTCGGCGGCAAAATCAGGCAAGATGAAATAAGATTATAAGAAGGAAAAAGTGTGGGGTTTTGTGTGGAATAAGGTGAAAAGAGCAAGAAGCACTAAATAAAAGCAGGGCAGAGGAAAGCAAGGGAAAACCCCAAAATTTGCCATTGATGGAAGCAAATGAAGTCTGTAGTTTGCCATTAGGAATCAGATTGAAGGGATGAAAAACCATTAAACAACAAAAAAAGTAACACTTAGGGCAGGCAGATTAATAATCAGCTATAGATAAGAGCTGAAGGATGGAACTGAGTATGTTATCAAGAGAGGGTCTCTGGCCTAGGTAAACAACTTGGAATCAGACATATGGAGGTCCCTAGAACAAGTAAAAACCTAGTTACTAGAATTAGGACCCAAGGACAGTGGGATATGGCAAAATGAGTGACTTGCTGCTAATCTATTTAATTTTTTAAATTTCCAAATTTTACTTTAAGTACAGGGGTACATGTGCAGGATGTGCAGGTTATATAAGTAAACATGTGCCATGGTGGTTTGCTGCACAGATCATCCCACCACCCAGGTATTAAGCCCAGTATCCATTAGCTGTTCTCCCTGCTGCTGTCCCTCCTCCCAGCCCCACCCTCCGACAGGCCGCAGTGTGTGTTGTTGCGCTCTGTGTCCATGTGTTCTCATCAGCTCGTAATCTATTTTAAATGTTTCTAAACTTTACAGATCTTCTACAACTTTTCAAATCTTCTACAACAAAAATGTATTTTTTTAAAAAATATGTATTTTAAGATTATAATAAAGTGCATGCTCATTGTAAAAATAATTTATAAAACAGGCACTAATATACATAATAAAAATATTCAATTTAGCCTTTTAAAGTTAGGCATTATTTGATACATATCCTTCCCGTATTCTTTTTTACGTATAGACAGGATGTAATACTCTTGCAATTAGAAAAAAAACAACAATATTTTCATATTGTTTAAGTGATCCCAACAAAGAAGGCAATTTTTTTCTGCTGTGTATAGACATCTTGTTAACCTGTAGAAATGAGTAAGGAATGTTTTCACATTCTGATAAGCCTTTGTAGGCAAGTACAACATATAGACTACACCCTAGACAAATATTTTGTTAGAACTTTCTTCTCCAACAAATAAATTTAAAGTAAGGAGCACTAATATATCACTTTTGGAACAATTAGGACACTGGAAGGAAATGAATTGCCTTTTCTATTCATCACTACCTGAGGAAACTAAAATGAGCCTGAGATATAAAGGAATCAGGCTTCCTGCCAAGAGCAGTGACTGGTGTTTTCAGACCATCAATATTCTAATCTACCAACTGTTAATAATTATAACAGGAACAAAGCTTGTCTGCCTCAATTTGCCACACTATTTCTCTCCTTTTTCCTTTCTGTGTTAACCAGTGCCTAACCTATGAAGTTCTACTTTCCTCCTCATCCTGTGGAGGAAATAATCCTCCTCACGAGATTATGTAAGCCACACCTTTCCTATAACCCCCAAATGTCCCATTTTGATACTTTCAAGACAAAATATGCTTCTTGTTTTGAGGCATTTTTCATTTACTTGATGTATACTTTTTAGAAAAAATATGTTTGCTCTTCTGTAAAGTACAAATGTTATTGTTTCTGGACAAAAGCATCAGAATTTTTTGCAAAGCAAACATTAGGTACAATATGATGTTTTTGAAATTTGTTATAAACATGAAGACAGAGCAATGCTAGGATAAAATCCTGGGTATAAAAACAGACATAATTTCAGTGTTGATTTGCTCATCTAAGTAATCATCCTATAAGATTGATTGACTGTAGAAGCTAAAATTATTCAGATAATTTTTTTGTAGCAGAAAGTACAAACAAAGACTAAAGTTTATATTCTTATCTATGTGAGAATGCAAGTAGTTTTCTTTCACATCTATTGCTTTATAACAGATATAGATTAACATCGTCCTAAGAAACTTATGCGGTGAGTCCAAATAAAGAGGGCAGAACAAGGTAAATGTAGATGATTCCTTAATTCAAGGAGACCACAATATAGCATAAGCCCTTTGTTATGACACAGAACATAATCTGAAAACAAAACATGATAGATTTTTATGTACTATAAATGTTCTTTTTTCGCAATTCAAACTTTCAATAAAAATGTATACAAGGGATGTGGTGGTATGAGATAATTAATTTGATAAATACATGAAACTAAAAATAATATGGATTTCTCCACTGGGGGAAACTTTAGCCATTTTAATGTGGGAAGTCTAATATTTACTACTTGGGGTGAAGACTGCATTCTTATGAGTCTAAAACCGGCATAAGACAAGGATGCCCTTTCTTACCACTCTGATTCAACATAGTATTGGAAGTTCTGGCCAGGGCAATTGGGCAAGAGAAAGAAAGAAAGTATATTCAAATAGGAAGAGCGGAAGTCAAATTATTTTTGCAGAGGACATCATCCTATATCTAGAAAATTCCATTGTCTCAGTCCAAAAGCTTAAGCTTATCAGCAACTTCAGCAAAGTCTGAGGATACAAAATCAACGTGCAAAAATGACTAGCATCTCTATACACCACCAACAGCCAGGCAGAGAGTCAAGTTATGAACAAATTCCCATTCACAATTACTACAAAAAGAATAAAATACCCTAGTGATACACTAACAAAAGAAGTAAAAGACGTCTTTAAGGAGAACTACAAACTACTGATCAAGGAAATTAGAAGGAAACAAACAAATTGAAAAACATTCCACACTCATGGATAGGAAGAATCAATGTTGTGAAAATGGCCATACTGCCCAAAGTAATTTATAGATTTCATGCTACTCCGATTAAACTACCAGGAACATTTTCCACAGAATTAGAAGAAACTATTTTAAAATTTGTACAGAACCAAAAAGAGCCTGAATAGCCAAGACAATCCTAAGTAAAAATAACAAAGTTATAGGCATCACCCTACCCACCTTCAAACTATACTACAAGGATACAGTAGTCAAAACAGCATGGTACTGGTATAAGAACAGACACATAGACCAATGAAATGGAATAGAGAAATAAGAAACAAGGCCATGCACCTTCAACCATCTCACAAAACCTGACAAAAACAGGCAATGAGGAAAGGATTCCCTATTTAATAAGTGGTGATAGAGAACTGGCTAGCCATATGCAGAAAACTGAAACTGGACCATTTGCTTATATCATATACAAAAATTAACTCAAGATGGATTAAAGACTTAAATATAAAGCCTCAAAACTATAAAAACTCTAGAAGAAAATCTAGGCAGTACCATTCAGGACATAGTGATAGGCAAAGATTTCATGATGAAAACGCCAAAAGTAATTGCAACAAAAGCCGAAATTGACAAATGGGATATAATTTAACTAAATAGCTTCTCTGCAGCAAAAGAAACCAACTCTGCAGCAAAAGAAACTAACATAACAGCAAACTTACAACCTACAGAATGGAGAAAATTTTTGTAATCTATCTGTCTGACAAAGGTCTAATATCCAAGATCTATAAGGAACTTAAACAAATTTACAAGAAAAAAAACCAAAAAAACCTCATTAAAAAGTGGGCAAAGGACTTGAACATAAATTTCTCAAAAGAAGACACTCACGCAGTTAGAAAAACATGAAAAGAAGCTCAGCATCACTGATCATTAGAGAAATGCAAATTAAAACCACAATTAGATGCTTTCTCATGCCAGTCAGAATGGCAATTATTAAAAAGTCAAGAAACAACAGATGCTGGCATGGCTGAAGAGGAAAAGGAATGCTTTTACACTGTTGGTGGGAATTAAATTAGTTCAATCATTGTAGAAGGCAGATTCCTCAAAGATCTAGAGGCAGAAATACTACTTGACCCAGCAATCCCATTACTGGGTATATACCCAAAGGAATGTAAACCATTCTGTTGTAAAGATACATGCATTCATATGTTCATTGCAGCACTATTCACAATAGCAAAGACATGGAATCAACCCAAATGTCCATCAATGATAGACTGGATAAAGAAAATGTGCTACATATATACCATGAAATACTATACAGCCATAAAAAGGAATGAGATCATGCCCTTTGTAGGGACATGAATGGAGCTGGAAACCATCATCCTCTGCAAACTAATGCAGGAACAGAAAACCAGGCCCCCCATGTTCTCACTTACTAGTGGGAGCTGAAGGATGAGAACACATGGACATGTGGCGGGGAATGACACACAATGGGGTCTGTCAGGAGTGGGAGTGGGAGGAGGGAGAGTATCAAGAACAATAGCTAATAGATGCTGGGCTTAATACCAAGGTAATAGGTTTATCTGTGCAGCAAACCACCATGGCACACCTATGTAACAAGCACATCATGCACATGTATCCCAGAACTAAAATAAAAGTTGAAGGAAAATAAAGAGAGGAATGTTTAGGATTTTAAAAACAAAGGTGAGGCAAGGGCTGACCATTCCTATAAATAGATCCCATGTTACTGTCCTTTTATGTAAACAAGCAAAGTCAGTCAGGGAACCATGGGAAATTGTGTGGTAAAAAATAGTTAATAACAAAATTAACTTTTAGTATGTACTTATGCCTCAAAAATGGATACATGGTTAGATGATGATGATGATTATTATCATTTATTTTCTCCACTTATGTTGTAAATATTACTTTGTGTATATGAGATAGTTAATAAGAACCATTAAAATCAATAACTTTATGTTCAACTCTATAACTTAGAAAAGTAGTTTTGGGGTGAATACAAAGAATTAAAAAAAACTAAAAATGACAAGAGCATAAATAAATGAAATAAAAAACAAGGAGATAATATGGAGTCGACAAAGCAAAGTCAGAGAAATTTCCTGCAGTTTTGAGTTTACAAAAGAGAGAGAAAATACAAATAAATAATAATAGGATAAAATGGCACACATTTTAATATAAATTATGATATAATTATATAAACAATTTGAAGATATTAAATTCAAAAATTTAGAAAAAGAAGACAACTTACTGAAAAAAGTATAAATTGTCTAGCCTAACTCAAGAATGAATGCTTAAGGAACGTAATCAGTATATTAAATAGTTGCTTCGATAGTCAAAAAATTACTCTCAAAATAACTACCATATCCAGGTGGTTTTGGAGGACAAGGTTTGCCAGTCCTTCAAGACACAGAACTTATTTTATAGCAAACATCTCAGAGGAGGAAAAAAAAGAAATGTCCCCTGCTTATCTTATTAAGCTAGTTTAATATTGATGCCAAAATTATTCAAGGACACAGAAAAACATAGCCATTTTTACCTTATGATGCAAAGTAGATGCAAAAATATGATACAATTAGTAAACATATAAGAAAATCGAGGACATGAAAATTTCCGTAACTTGCCCCAGGCCCCACAGCAGGTAAATTGTGGAGCTGGACCAACATTGGATCTCAAGCCAAAGTCCACGCTTATGAAGAATAACGGAACCAATAGCAATACTTGTAGACAAGAAGTAATTTTTATTTTGGTGTCATTATTGCTGGCTTCCATGTCAGTACTTCCTGGAAAGGAAACTGACCCTCAGGTGCAAAGAGGGCAGGGAGGCATTAGACTCAGCACGTATTCTGCAGACCCGATCACAAGTTCCTGCCCTGCTGCGCTGATGGCCACCTGCCATGCCAGCCACTGTATAAAGAGTAAAGGAGGAATGGGACGGGTTTGACTAAACAAAGGGCTTTCTACATAAGCTATTTCTTTTAATCCTCACAAACCGTGAGGTAACTTTTATTACTTTCATTTTATTGATGAAGCAAAGTCATCTCAGGAAGGTGCAGAATATTGAGAAGAAACAAGTAGTCAAAGCTAGTGAGAGGTGGAGTCGAGATTTTAATTCAGGCCCCTTTCACTTCAAAAGCTACCCAGGTGGCCTGAAAGGGTGTCTGTTCCTGAGTAGGGGTTTGAAGTACCTGGGTGTGCTGTAAACCCACAGCTCTGGTTGAAGTTGAAGTCTCAGAGAGGTGTTCTGAGCAGCTTTCTCCTTCCATTTTATCTTTCTAGTGTCAGGCTAGAAATAGGGCTCAGGCTTGATCTCCTGATTACCTCTCATCTAGTTCTTGCCAGTCCTTTTCACTAAGTCTGAATCCTAGACAAATTTTCCCTTACTGAGAACGGACACTTCCTAGAAGCCTTCCAGCCTCAACACGCCCTTCAACCCAGACAGAACCAACAGGGCTCTAGGATCCCTCCTATGCTTGGTGATTTTCATTCCTCCCTCTACCTGGTTTCCCACAAACCTCATCTAAGACTATCTTGGTTTAAATGCTCTTGCCTACTAGAAGCTTCCATGTGACTTGTAGCAACAGTGGATACAAAATTAAGTATCTCAGTCCTCTTCCCACTGTATGGTAAGCCTCATGAAAGTAGAGATTTTTGGCTGAGTTGTTGCCTACTTTATTTCCAGTCTGAAATAACCCCTGACACATAGCAGATAGTCAATAAGCATGTATTGAATTACTGAATGGATCTTTGATTGCCCCACTGTCAGGTTCACACCTAAGAAATTATCAGTCTGTGAAACTAGCACAGAGATGGATAGTGGAGTGCCAGGAAGACTACTGCTATGGTATTTAGATACTAGATTCGTTGGTCCTTCCTATGTTACTAAGCTAGATGGAAATTTTCAGAAATCATAATCCTTAACAGCTTATTGAGCTGAGATTCTTGATCAGCCCTAATAGCGCCTTGTGGGTAAGGTGGAGTTGGTGATGGATGGAGGCACTGGCGATGCTTCACCCATGGCCAGCAGAGCATTAGTGGAGGAGGCAGTGCTAGGTGAACCACTGTCATCCTGCATCAGGCATTAGACTCTGTTCTGTCCTTGGAAGAGATGACCGAGCTTCAAACTGTATATTTCTTTAATTAAAATAGAAGTGGTACCATTGGTTGTTTTCCACATCACCAAGCCATTTCCCTTCACACACAAGCAAATATTTTATGCTTTTATATTAAGTGTGCCTAGGAAGATTTTCAGCACCAAGGAGTGCAAATTATTTGCTCCAGCATTTATGTTAGTTGCCTGTGTAATGACTGAATGTGACAGCTCGTCAAGAGTGACATGTAATATGCCTGTTGTACAGAAGTCATAGTTCATTTACTTTTTGAGGCGTGAGTCCCAGGGAAATGAGCTTTATAAATTTGAGAGGGAACGGAAGGATTCTGTTCATCCATTCAACACCAACACAGAGTTTTTTACTGAGGTCTTCTGAAACTAAAGGAGTAAAGGTGATATTTTTAAGTTGTTGAAAAGCAGATCAATAGCTAATTTAACCTCAAATTGAGGATATGTTCCCTGTTCAGGACTCAGAAAATACAGTAGCATTCCACATTCCACTAATTTCTATGCTTTCCTGTTAATTTGTGAAAGGAATTAGTTCAAATACTAATGTCAAAGGAAATAGTACAAATCAAATACCATGTTTTAAAACATAGGAAAGGAACACTGTAGGAGTTTATCAATAAAATTCTTCAGCGTGTATTATTTACTCAAAAAAAAGGCTAGATGCTTTGAGATTCAGCAAGCAATATGCAGCTTTCTCCACACCAGAGGATGTCTGCTTTGTCTTATGCCCAAACTATACTCAAAATATTACATGGCAACATAAACCTAATGGATAAGAATAAGGAAGTGGGGGCCATGGTGGCTCACGTCTGTAATCCCAGCACTTTGGGAGGTTGAAGAATTGCTTGAGCCCAGGAGTTTGAGACCAGCCTGGGCAACATAGCAAGACCCTGTCTCTAAAAACTAAAATTAAAAATATTAGCTGAGTGTGGTGGCACATGCCTGTAGCCTCAGCTACCCAGAAGGCAGAGGCCAGAGGATCATGTGAGCTCTGGAGGTTGAGACTGCAGTGAGCTATGACCATACCACTGCACTCCAGCTTGGATGACAGAGCCAGACTCTGCAAAAAATAAACAAACAAAAAGAGTGAGGAGAAAGAAAGAATAATAATCTGAGAATGCAATTACATTTTTTCTCCTGTGGCACAATAGAAAATGCATCCACTTGTTGTAGCCTCCAGATAGTCAAATGAATATGCTTTGTCTTACTGATACATACTGGGTAGGGGAACTTCCTAATGGAAAAACCCAGGAAAGACTGACATTTGGATGAAAGATGACAATGAGAGAAAGAAGAAGGAAGGGAATGAGAAATATAGACATAAAAATGGTGTTTAACTGTTAAGTTATAAAAAGTCAAAATGAGTAATATAATATTTTTGGCAGAATTTTTATTCTATAAGAATGACAAAGTTGCTAAAATTGGGAAGGTAGGATATGTCAGTTTCCAAGTGTAGGGAGGGACACAGACAAATTTTCTCAAGTAAATGCCCAGCAGAGTGTGCAAGACACATTTACCAGAACAGAACATGCCAGTCACAAAACACAAGGATTTTTTTTAAAAATCCCTTTGGCCCAAACTACACCTGAAGCCAATTAAATCAGAGTGGCTGAGAATGAGACCTCAGCACTGTATATTTTAAAGCTCCCTCAAGTGTTCCAGTCAGCCAGATTTAAGAATCCCTGACTTAAATAATTACAGCCTGCTTGTATCTTCTAGTCAGCGTGGTTCTTTCATTCAATCAGAATTTACAAACATCTACCTCACCTCAGACAGTGTGCTAAGAAATAGTGGTAGAAACATTTAACAAGAACAACAAACAAGTTATAGTGCTACCCTCAAGGATATCAGAGTCTAAAAGAAAAGATGTGTGCAAAATAATCAAAATAATTGTAATAAATATAATAAAACAGAAGCTCATATGTATTGTTTACTATGTTTACTAATTGTTAAGCTATGCTGAATGTTAAGCATATATCTACTTCTTTAATCCTCTCAGTTTCCTTGTCACCCCACTTTGTAGATGAGAGAACTCAGGCTTGAAGAAGTAACATAACTTGTGGGAGATAATAATTCTCATTAAGTGGCACAGATGGGACTCATACCAAGCTT
>NW_012121598.1:9530740-9554172 GCF_000951035.1 Colobus angolensis palliatus | reverse complement strand
AGAATTGTTATATCCAGATTTTTTCACTTGATGCTGGTAACTTGGGTGATCTTAAATAAGAGTCAAGTCCCTTTAGTTTCCTCACCACATAATACAGAACCATAACCACTACTACCTACTCCTACCCAAAATATATGAATTACAAGAAACTCAGCAGTGCTACCGTGAACACTGGAAATCAGAAGTTCCATATGGGAATATTAAAACTGCTATCCCATGAGGAGCAAAGGGACGTCATTGTGGAATAGTGCATTCTTGATCGCCCAAGACCCAACTGGTTATATACGTATCTCCTCAGGGTTGCAAAGTCATTAACTCAAATAAAATTCAGCCTACACCTGAGTAAGAATGTCACTCTCCACTCATCTCCACATTTACCTTGAAGAATTACCTCCAAGAGTTTACCCCAGAAAATCTTTCATCTCTGAAAAACATATTCCCTAAAACTACATTTGTATCCTATTTTGGTCTGTGTTTGCACCTGTTGTATACATAATTTTCTCTTTCAGAAATGAACCGGATGTTAAATTCTTGTAGAACAAACTTATTCTTGTATGTCTGTCTTTTCATTTCTCCCTCTTGCCCTCTTTTACCCCATGAGTAAGTGCAATGTATGTTTGAGAAGACTGCAAAATATTAATTAAATAAATAGAAAAGCACTTACCATGGCCTGAAGATTCCAGAAGTGAGAGGAAACAAAGTGTAAATAGTTAGACACATGAAAGGTAGGAAAAGAGTATAACAATGTTAAATTAGCCTGACACTTTGCAATTATTTCCATACAGTAAGGACAGAAATCTGAGCTAAATGTACTGACATGTTATACTTTTCAGTATAAGACCTTTTCAGTCAGGATCACATTTTAAAACTAAAGTGGTGGCCTTCAGATGAAGGCTTTCTTAGTAAAATTAAAAATTACTGATATTAAAAAATACATAATTGTTGCTGAAAAAATTTACTTTTTTATGGGGGAAATATGTTTTTCATACCACATATAATATTAAAAATAGGTGTATAAAATGTGAAGACATTTTGGATGACAGAAGAGACACTTTTTCATGATGATTTTTTTTTTTTTTTACAATCTAATACAGGCCATGGTCAATTCTTTGCATTTATCAAGGTGGCGGCAGCATATTTCAATATAGGAAACAGATTTATTCAGAGTCATGATCAGAAGTAATAATGATGTTAATGACTTGCAAACCATGGTTTTCTTTTCTTTTTTATTTTTATTTTTGAGATGGAGTTTCGCTCTGTCACCCAGGCTGGAGTGCACTGGCGCGATCTCGGCTCACTGCAAGCTCCACCTCCTGGGTTCATGCCATTCTCCTGCCTCAGCCTCCCGAGTAGCTGAGACTACAGGTGCCCGCCACCATGCCCGGCTAATTTTTTGTATTTTTAGTGGAGACGGGGTTTCACCGTGTTAGCCAGGATGGTCTTGATCTCCTGACCTCGTGATCCACCCACCTTGGCCTCCCAAAGTGAACCATGATTTTCTTTAAATAAAAGAGCTTATTAATTTAGCTAGAATTGACTTTAATATAATAAAATAAAGAATTGATTAATGTTATCTGCTTGCTTTATAAAGTATTCAGGTTCACTGTGTTAAGGTGAAGAAGTTTAAATAAAGCCTCAAGCGTTGTGAATTAAACTTCTGGTCAGTTATAACACTAAATACATCAAAGCCTATTGGCTTGCTTGGCATGCTGTGTGATTTCTTTTTGCTCCAATTATAGGGTCATATTAACGTAATTGTAATTTCCACTTATATCAAAAGCTATCAAAAGGTTTGAGTTATTTCCTGCAAGTAATAGATCTTAAAGAAATAATAATAAATATAACAGCAGGTAGCATCTGGCGTCATAGACTTTTATTCCACGAAATATTTACAGACTAGACAGTGAATGAGAAGGATATTACATTTTAGCCAAGAAAAAAAAAATCACACATGCAATCAAAGTAACTTACCACATCTCGGACAATAGGCAAAGTCTTTTTTCTGCGGAGATCTGGCATGCTGTCAATGCCGTAAAGTCCACCTCCTGCCCTGAAAGAGAAAATGAAACCAATAATTTCAATGGATAAAATGATGTATTGTAAGAAAAACATCCACTGTTCATGGTATAAAGTCTGTGAAAAAGATGACAGGGATACCATAGTTTTCAAATAATTCACAAAGCTGCAAAGATACAAGCCTCTAGGACTTTGTTGAGTTAGGAAAAAAGACTGTAGCTACCACAATTGCTGACCACTCATCTTCTTGGATAGTTGAAATTTTAAGATACACATGACCTGGATGGACACACTATTTTCTGTTAGTATCACAGCGACAAGAATCAAAATGTAAGATCTGTGGAACTTCTCACCTCCAGGAGAAAACAGAACCAAACCATTTTTGGTGCAAGTTTGGTCTGGCTGTGGTGCTAAATAAATTACCTTCATTATAAAAATACCAGTTATTGTGTGCTTCCGCTTCGCAAATTAAACTCCAGAAAAATGTCTCAAGGAGTCATGGACATGTTTAAGATATTAGTAATTACCCTTATACCACAAGTTCTGCTTAACTGAATTCTTCCTACAGGTAAATGCACAGAATTAAAATAAGTAGTTGTAGAGGGATATTTATTGCATCTTTTAAATAATAGTAATAAAAGTTAGGTTATTTACATGTTCATCAATAGTATATTGATTAAATGAATCAATGGGAAGAATAATTAAAGTGAAATAGGTAAACATATGTGTGTATACATAAAAATACTTATAAGATGTTAAGTGAAAAAGCAAGTTTGCATATTAGTAAGTTTAGTATACTCACACACACATATATATACACTTACTAATAGATATACTTACTAATATATATATGTGTGTGTGTGTTTGTATGTTTATGAATGCACAGAAAATATCTAGAAGAATAATCACAAAATCCACAACTGTAGTTACCTCTGTGGAGTGAGATTTGGTGAGAGAAAGAGAAAACTCACTGTTATAAACTCGGTAATGTTCAATTTTTTAATAAGCATGTATTATTTTGCAATTAAAATTATTTTCTAAGAGGCATGAATCTGTGTTTCTCTAGAATGAGTTTGATACATTGAATTTGACTTTTTATTGTGTTAAATCCAGTCATTTAATACAACCAACAAGATGCTAATATTACTGATGATAGCTTCTCCTTATGCTTACTTGAACTACAAAACCCCTTGCTGACCTCTTGCCCACGCTCAGCTTATTCACCATGAGCAACAGAGTTCATGCCCCTGGCCTATAGCTAGGCGTCTCTGTCATTGCATCAGGCTACAAAGGCTAATGATAGATTAATAGCATTTTATAGTCCAGTTTTCCACTAGCAGAGACATGGCCTCTCTGTTCTTGCTGCTTAGCTTAATATAAGAAAACTTAGTCTTATTGGATTTTTCTTAGTAGTCATGATCCTAACTCCAGCACTCTTCAGGTATCTGCTACTACTAACATGGTAGTCTTGAACAAGTCACTAAATGTGTCATCAAATTCCTGTCAATAGAAAAAAAAACAAAGTAGTAATAAAGATAAAATGAATTAATAAATGCATAGTAATAATGCCACAACATATGCTTGGAAGTGAGGATCAAATGCAGTAAGTGTGAAATATTAAAACCTTTGCAAATGTGTAAGAAAGATGTCAAGGATGAACAAATTATTTTCAGAGTTGTGCACTTCAACTAAATGTCCCCCTTAATTTTGATCATAAAGCAATAGAACACATGTGGAGCAGAGGTCAAGAAAGATGAAAGAAAAGAGAGAAGAAAAGAACAGAAGAGAATGTGTTCAGGGAGAAAGGTGACATTTAAAAGACTCTTTTCTCCACTAATTCTATGATAAAGTAGCTAATATGATTTCCCCCATTGCCCAGAATAATGACAATTGGCCCTCACTAGGTGAAGGGCTGTGATAGTCACAGAGTCAAAGTTTGAGAATGTACATCACAAGAAAGAATCATTGGTGACATACACTTTTGAATGTCAAGAAACTGCAGAGTAGAAAAGGGAAAAGAATGATAAACTTTTTTTTCTTAAGCCCCACCTTGAGAATACACAGCACTACTCCATCAATAACTGCTTGCTTCTCTCCTGTCATCTTTCCATATTCCTTCCCAACCCCTGCCAATTCATACTTGAGCCTTCCACATTCAAAACATCAAATATATGGAAAAAGGCTAAGTGAATGGGTACCTAGAAGGAATTGGATTCATGTGCTCCAATATTAGGCTGTCATTCCAAGTAGTTTCTACTTTCCCTCCTCTGTGAACAGTATCAATAATGAACTAAAGCATGCATGAATAAGTATTTTCCTACTACAGTACCTATTAATCATGTTAACTATAAACCTTCAAGTATTTTGAAATGTTTTGACTTCTAAATAATGCAACTTTCACAGCTATGTAAAGAAACACATTCAATTCGGATGATGGTTGAGAAAGTGATTTATAAACTGCAAAGTGTGATATAAATGAGTTGCATATTTTCTTTCATCAGTAATCATTATTTCTTTTAGATTTCCTTTCCATGGAATGCAATTCAAATTTTCAAAGTACACCCAAAAATTTTGAACCAACCTTATTTACCCACAAATTTGGGAATCAGTTATAAGCATGTGCATTATTGGGCCTGATACTTCACTCCTATGCTTGTCTCATCAGAGCAGAGATATCCAAGGTCCTATGCACTGCAGTATAACAAGCCCTAGTGAGCAGACATGTATCCAAAATTCATCTCTGCCTCTTTTGAGTTTGCCACTGAATTTCACTGAACTTACATTTTATAATTTGGAAAACTGCAAGACAATACAAACACTTTCTTAACCTTCACAACCTAGAAACATAGCCTTCTCAGGTTATGTTTCCTTATACTTTTATATTTTCACCATTACTACAAGAAGCCTTGATAAGCCTATACATCAAGTAATATAAAATTTTATTGTAAACCATGACTTTGAAAAAAGTCTACCTTACTGACCTCACCTCATGAATAGAGAAGCACTTGATACATATGGATAAGGTCTACATAAATGTAAACTATTTTGGTAATATTTATTGGGAGACTTCTTGCCAGGAGCGATCTTGGAGAGATTAAGTAACAAAAACTAGTAAATACTGGAAATATTCATATATAAATAAATCATTGACTTTCTAGGCAAGATATTAAGTTCATGCGCAGTAGTTAAAATCCAGAAGAAACTGTCTAGGCTTGATGAAGAAGAAGTCAGATGAAGTTATCAGAACAGACCATAGCAGACAAGTAACTCTAAAGTTAAAGTCTGATAAGAAGAGAAGCTGTTTCATTTCAGCCCTTTCTGGTATAGTTTACTGTTTTAAGATGTCATTGACTGTAGACAGAAAACTCACTAAGGATAACTAATATTTTTGGTGCTTATTAAGTGACAGATACAACGCTAATATTTGTACGCAACATTTACAGAGTGCTTATTATTCTAAGCACTTTACTTATGTTAACTCATTGTATGTTTAAAAAATCATATGAGGTATAGGTACAATTATTTATCTCATTTTATAATAAGAAAATGAAGACATAGAATCCTTCAAAATCATACCCAAGGTCACTATTTAGATCTGAAATGGCAGTGCCCAGATTTGAGCACACAGTTTATGACTTACCGTGCTCCACTGCTTATCTGATTGGGATATCCTATATCTCTAAAACTCATATGAACTGAGGTCTACAATTAATATTATTTTATATTTAATGAAACTAATATATTGCAGAGATTGATTTCCACTGCAGGATCATTTTACCTCAAACTTAATGTTCTTAATAATCAATAAGTATTTTGTTAAGAAATAAGACACATGGACCAGTTTTGCCATCATTTGAATATTTTTTCAATGTATTTCAGGAAAGTGTTATCTTCAGATCACAACCCTGTTTCACTGTACAAAATAGCCTTAGTCTTCCTCAAATGACCCCTCTCCAACTATTCAAGTGTTCTCCTTAGGAAAACAGACATATTAGACTATAGGCATTACAGATGGGATAAAAAACTGAAGACATCGATGGAAATATTTGGAAAGTCAATGATCACATTAAATTAACAAAATGGATATTATTTTAAAGTCTAAATCAAGCATGCTCAAATTCAATATCAGCTCTATTACAAAGTTTTTATTAATATTTTAATTAACATATAACTATACATATTTATGGGGTACAATGTAATGTTTTGATATAAGTATGCAGTGTGGGCTGATTAAATCAAGTTAATTCACACACTTATCACCTCACTTATTTTTTGTAGTGAGACCTTTAAAATACACACTCTTAGCCAACATAGTTTAAATATTTTCAGTGGTTTTCTTTTGTTTCTCAGTTCTTTCCACAATATTTAAATGAGTCTACTGAATTTCATAAAATCAGAGATGTACAGTTATTGCTCTATGCTTGACTCAGGTTCAGTTAATTGTCTTGTTATAAAATAAATGCAATATAGAGTATACAAATTACATATGTTCTGTAATTTTAAGACACTTCATTTTTAGATAAAGAAAATAAAAGCTGATTTTACTGATTAAGGAGAGATTATTATTTTCACTCAAAATTGACTAATAACATATTGAATGTATATGGATTGCAAAAGAAATTTGAGAAGACACCAGGAAAATATCACGTGAAAACTATCAAGCAGGATATAAAAAAATACACAATACCACCAGTTATTAGTGAAATGCAAATTTAAACCACAATGAAATACCATCTCACAAGTGATACAAGGGTTATCATGAAAATAATAAAAGGTAACAAGTGTTGGTGATGAAATGGAGAAAAAGGGACCTTTGCACATTGTTGGTGGAAATGTAAATTAATACAGCCATTGTGGAAACAAGGTGTAGATTCCTCAAACAACTTAAAAACAGAACTACCATGTAATTTGTTACTCCTATCAATGGGTGTATATTCAAATAAAATGAAATCAATATGTTGAAAAAATACCTTCACTCCTACATTTATTGCCACGTTATTCACAATATAGCCAGGATATGAAATCAACCTAAGTGTCTATCAGTGGATTAATAGATAAAGAAAATGTGGTATATATACACAACAGAATACCAGTCAGTCTTAAAACAAATAAAATCCTGCCATTTGTGACAATGGATGAACCTGAAGGACATGATGTTAAGTGAAATAAGCCATCCATAGAAACACAAATACCACATGATCTCTATCACATGTGCAACCTAAAAAAGCTGATTTCAGAACTAGGGAATAGAGTGGTAGTTACAAGAAGTGGATGGCGGGGAAGGGGAGGTTTGGGAGATATTGGTCAAAAGATACAGAAAATTTACGCAGGAGGAGTAAGTTTAAGAGATCTATTGTAAATAGGGTGAATATAGTTCATAACAATATACTGTATTCTGGAAAAATGTTAAGAGAGTGGATGTTAAGTGTACTCACCCCATAAATATAACTATCTGAGATAACACATGTGTTCATCAGCTAGATTTTGCCATTTCACAATGTAAATATACTGCAAAACATAATGTTGTACATGATAAATATGTACAATTATTCCAATCATTTAAAAATAATAATAAACAAATGGTAAGGTGATTTTAAAAAAAGACTCAGCTTTCAAGGAAGTGGAGCAACATGGCTGAATAGAAGCCTCTAGCAATCATCCTCTCACAGGAATACCAAATTGAACAAACATCCACACAAAAAAGCACCTTCATCAGAACGAAAAATCAGGTGAGCAATCATAATATTTGGTTTTAACTTATATCACTAAAAGAGGCTCTGGAGAGCATCAGAATGAAAGTGTATAATTACTGATGCCACCCCTCACTGATCCCTTGGCAGTGACACCATGGCATGGAGAGAGAATCTGAGTGCTTTTGGGAGGGAGAGTGCATTAATTGTGCAACTTTGCATTGGAACATTGGAACGCAATGCTGTCCTGTCACAGCAGAAAGCAACAACAGGCAGAACTCAGCCAGGGCCCACAGAAGGAGCATTTACACCAGCCCTAGCAAGTGGGGACTAGCCCGTCCCAGCTGTTGGATCCTGAGTTCTGGCAAGCCTTGCCACTAAAGGCTACAGTGCTCCTGGGTCCTAAATAAATTTGAAAGGCAGTCTAGGCACAAGAACTGAAAATCCTGACGCTGTGCTATGCTTAGAGCCAGTGGACTTGGGCAAATGACCTAGATTTGCCCATCTAGGGTGGCTAAGGGAGAGTTTGTATCACCTATTTCCCCAACCCCAGGTAGCATAGCTCACAGGTCTGGGATAGAGAGTTTCCCTCTGCTTGAGGAGAGGAGAGGGAAGAGTAAGAGGACTTTGTCTTGCAAGCTGGAACCCAGCACAGCCACAGCAGAATAGGGAATCAGAATTCTGAGACTCCCATTCCAGGCCATGGCTCTTAAACAACAGTTCTAGGCACACCCTAGGCCAGAAGGGAACCTGCTGCCTTGAAGGAAAGAATCCAGTCCTGGCAGGATTCATTACTTGCTGACTAAAATACCCTAGGTCCCTGAAAAATCAGGAGCTGTAGCCAGTTAGTACTCACCATGGGCACTGGGTGAGACTCAGAGACATGCTGGCATTGGTGTAATGCAGCATATTCCCAGGCGTGATGGCAATGGGGAGAGATCTATTCTGCTTGAGAAACGGAGAGGAAAGAGTGAAAGAGATTTTGTCTTGCAGCTTAGGTACCAACTTGGCCACAGTGGGGTACAGGACCCAGAGTTCTTGGGGTCTCTGATTCCATGCCTTGGCTTTTGGACAGCATTTCTGGACCTTCCCTGGACCAGATGGGAGCACATTGCTTTGAAAAAAGAACTCCAGGCTTGGCAGCATTCACCGCAAGCTGACGAAAGAGCCTTTGGGACTTGAATGGACACTGTAGCCAGGCAGTACTTAACTATGGGCCTGGGGCAGTAGTGACCATGGGGAGAGACACATCTCCTTGTGGAAAGGGAATGGAAAGTCAATAGAACTTTGTCGCATGGTTGAGGTGCCAGCTCAGCTGCAGGAGAATAGAGCACCAGGTAGATTCCTAAAGTTTCTGACTTCAAGCCCTGGCTCCTGGATGGCATCTCTGGACTCACTAGTGATAAGAGGAAACTCACTATCCTGAAGGGAAAGACACGAACCTGGCTGGTCTTACCACTTGCTTAGTGTGGAGCCTCAGGGCCTCAAGCGAACATAGGTGGTAGCCAGTCAGTGGTTGACAGGCCTTGGGCAAGACCCAGTGCTATACCGGCTTCAAGATTGACCCAGCACATTACCAGTCATGGTCTGGGCACAGATGTACTCACCTAGCTGTGGTGCTGGACCTGGGCATCCCTGAGCTCTCGGGGGCCCGGGAAGCCCCCTTGGCCCCACAGGCTTGGAAGTTCCTGGTCTCACTCCCTGGCCTCTACCCACTCCCCGTGCCTGGAAAAAGCACCATACGTTCTCACTCTGGGCCACTTTTGGAACAAAGCTGAAGCCAAGCCTGGAACACTGTTGTGACTTGGCTGTTGTGTACACACTCAGGGAAGTCTTGACACACCAGCCCCCCTTCCCCCTCAGTCTCCCTCTGAAGAGTTAGGCACCAAAGAGCTCAGGGAAGGAGGGAGGGGTTGCCGAAGGTGGTTCAGCATGGGCTGGCAGGCGCCTCTTGGCACAAGCAGCCTGGGTGCCATGAATGTCATGTTGATGGCAGCAGGCAGGCTCCAGGGTGGAAAGGTGTGGGTCTGTGGTGAAACTCCACCTTCAAGCGAGGGATGGCTTGAAGCCTGGGGACTGGGCTGCCAGTTCCAGGTGGAGTCCACAGTCAGGAGTGAGAACTTATGGTGCTTTTTCCAGGCCCACCCTTGGCCACCCATGGACCACTCAGCACACACTTCCTCCCTTCTGAGCCCATGAAAACCCTGAACTCAGCCAAACTTAAACAAAAATCAAAACGATCTGCCTGAGGAAAGGAGCTGCCCACTTCGGATCTCCTGAAAACCATTCTGCCACTCCGTGAAGCTTCTCTCTGCTCACTCTCCAGCTGTTTGTGTGTCTCATTCTTCCTGGACAAAGGACAAGGATTCAGGACCCACTGAATGGCGGGACTAAAAGAGTTGTAATATAAACAGGGCTGAAACATGCCCCCTACCCTTCCCTGCTTGCCACCTTGTGGGTAATGAGAAGGAGAAGAGCTGCTGTCCTCCAGGATCCCAGACCTAGGGACTCCTTGAGCCAGGAGTCTGACACACTTTTAGGAGTTCCGCAGTTTCTGATGTCTCCAAGCTTCCAGGCACCACCATGATCCCCCTGTCCAGACACAGGTGCCTACTGTACAAGTCACATGCAGTACATCTGGTCCAGCTGCAGCGTCTCACAGAGCCAATATGTGTGTTGGTGCCTGGATCTGCCTGCCCTGCCTCAGCAGCCAGCCTCAGCTTGATTGTACACAGTGGCTGGACCCAAGGCTTGCTCTCCAACACACCCCTTGCCACTCTGCACCTGGCTTGTCCTTGGCTGGTGTAGGATCTGGGCCAGTGGCATAAGCCAAGCACAGTTAGTTGGGGTAAGTGTATGGAACAAGGTAAGTGGTCATAAGCAATACTCAAGCAGAAGGTGCTGGTGACCAGAGGTTTCCAGCTAGCAAAGTGACACTCCAAGGATCCTGTGACACTACAAATCAATAAAAGCCCAGGACCAGATGGATTTACAGCTGAATTCTACCAGAGGTACAGAAAGGAGGTGGTACCCTTTCTCTGAAACTACTCCAAGCAATTGAAAAGGATGGACTCATCCCTATCTCATTTTATGTGGCCAGTGTCATCCTGATACCAGAACCTAGAAGAGATATGACAAAAAATGAAAATTTCAGATCAATATCTCTGATGAACATTGATGTAAAAATCCTCAATAAAATCCTGGCACTGAATCCAGCAGCACATCAAAAAACTTATCCATGACAATCAACTTGGTTTCATCCTGAGATGCAAAGTTGGTTTAACATACACAAATCAATAAATGTAATTTACCATATAAACAGAACTAAAAACAAAAACCACATGATTATCTCAACAGAGGCAAAAAGGCCTTCAATAAAATTCAACATCCCTTCATGTTAAAAAATCTCAATAAACTAGGTATTGAAGGAACATAACTCAAAATAAGAGCCATTTATGACAAATCCACAGTCAAAATTATACTAAATGGGCAAAAGCTGGAAGCATTCACTTTGACAACTGGCACAAGACAAGGATGCCCTCTCTCATCACTCCTATTCAACATAGTAATAGAAGTTCTGGCCAGGGCAATCAGGCAGGAGAAAGAAATAAAGGTATTCAAACGGGAAGACAAGAAGTCAAATTGTCTTTGTTGGCAGATGACATAATCCCATATCTAAAAAATCCATTGTGTCAGCCCAAAAGTTTCTTAAACTGATAAGCAACTTCAGCAAATTCTCAGGATGCAAAATCAATGTCCAAAAATGACAAGCATTCCTTTATATCAATGACAGACAAGCAGAGAGCCAATTCATGTATGAACTCTCATTCACATTTGTTACAATGAGAATATAATACCTAGGAATACAGCTAATAAGGAGTAAAGGGCCTCTTCAAGGAGAACTACAAAACACCAGTCAAGGAAGTCAGAGAGGACACAAACAAATGGAATATTCCATGCTCATGGATAGAAAGAATGAATATTGTGAAAATGGGCATACTGCCCAAAGTAATTTATATATTCAATTCTATTTTCATTAAACTTTCACATTCTTCACAGAATTTAGCAAAAGCTATTTAAAAATTTATATGGAACCAAAAAAGAGCCCAAATAGCCAAGATAATCCTAAGCAAAAAGAACAAAGCTGGAGGCATCGTGCTAGCCAACTTCAAACTATAATACAAGGCTATAGTAACTAAAACAGCATGGTACTAGTTAAAAAAAATGTCACATAGAGAACTCAGAAAAAAGACTGCACATCTACAACCATCTAATCTTCAATAAACCTGACAAAAACAAGCAATAAGGAAAGAATTTCTTATTTAAAAATGGTACTGGGATAACTGGATAGCCATAGGCAGAAAACTGAAACTGGACCCCTTCCTTCCTTCCTTCCTTACACATGATACAAAAATTAACTCAAAATGGATTAAGGACTGAAATGTAAAACCCCAAACTATAAAAATCCTAGAAGAAAATCTAGGCAATATCATTTAGGACATAAGCACAGGGAAAGATTTCATGACAAAAATGTAAAAGCAATTGCAACAAAACCAAAAATTTACAAATAGAATCCAATTAAACTAAAGAGTTTTTACAGGCAAAGGAAACTATCGTCAGAGTGAACAGACATCCCACAGAATGGGAGAAAATTTTTGCAGTCTATCTATCTGACAAAGGACTAATATCCAAGGTCTACAAGGAACTTAAACAAATTTACAAGAAAAAAACAAACAAAACAAAGCAAAAAAGTTGTGGAGAAAAGGAATGCTTTTACACTGTTGGTGGGAATGTAAATTAGTTCAACATTGTGGAAGACAGTATGGTGATTCCTCAAAGATCTAGAGGCAGAAACATCATTTGACTCAGCAATCCTATTATTGAGTATATACCCAAAGGAATATAAATCATTCTGTTATAAAGATACATACACTCATATGTTCATTGCAGCACTGTTCACAATAGCAAAGACATGGAATAAACTCAAATGGCAATCAATGATAGGCTGGATAAAGCAAATGAGGTACATGTACACCATAGAATATTATGTAGCCATAAAAAGAAATGAGATAATGTCCTTTTCAGGGATACGGATGGAGCTGGAAGCCATTATCCTTAGCAAACTAAGGCTGAAACAGAAAACAAAATACCACATGTTCTCACTTACAAGTTGAAGCTTAACAATGAGAACACACGAACACAGTGAGGGGAACAACACACACTGGGGTCTGTTGTGGGAGGGCTTGGGGGAGGGAAAGCATCATGAAAAAGAGCTATGCTTGCTGGGCTTAATATCTAAGTCATGGGTTTTTCTGCGCAGCAGACCATCATGGCTCACGTTTACCTATGTAACAAACCTGCAAATCCTACACATGTACTCCAGAACTTAAATTATTTTTTAAATTCCAGCACATTAAAAACAAAAAAGATCAGAGCAGAAATATATAAAAGTTAAACAAGTAATACAAAAGATCAAGAAAAAAAGTTGTTCTATTGAAAAGATAAACAAAACTTACAACACTTTAGCCAGGCTAAATAAGGGGGGTGGGGGGAAGAGAGAGAGAGAGAGAGAGAAGACACAAGTACAACCCGAGGTGAAAAGGGAAACATTACAACCAACACTACAGATAGTCAAAGGATCATTAGAGGCTACTGTGAGCAACTATATGCCAATAAATTGGAAAACCTAGAAGAAATTAATAGATTACTAAACACATAAAACCTACAAAAATTAAACCAGGAAGAGATTCAAGACCTGAACAGACCAATAACAAGTAGAGAGATTGAAGCCGCAATGAAGTGTGTCTGAGCATAGAAAAGCCGGGACCTGATGACTTCACTGCTAAATTTTGGAAACCATTTTAAAAAGAACTAATACTAATCTTATTCTAACTATTCTGAGAAACAATATAGGAGAAGTGAATACTTCTAGACTCATTCTATAACACCAGTATTACCCTGATACCAAAGCCAAAGACACATGAACGAAAAAAGAAAGTAAGAAAGCCACGGGCCAATATCCCTGATGAACACTGATTTGATGCAAACATCCTTAACAGAATACTAGCAAACCGAATTCAACAACACACTGAAAAGATCACTGATCATAACCAAAGATGATTTATCTCAGGGACACAAGGATGGTTCATCATACCCAAGTCAGTCAATATGATACATCACATCAACAGAATAAAGGACAAAAACCATATGACCATTCCCATTGATACTGAAAAAGCATTTGATGACATTCAACATTCCTTCATTATAAAAGCCTTCAAATCCCCAGAAGGAACACATATTAACACATTAAAAGTGCCAAAAATACAACAGACACACAGCTGGTATCATACTGAATGAGGAAAAACTGAAAACCTTTCCTTTAAGATCAGTAACACCACAAGGATGCCCACTGTCACCACCATTATTCAACATAGTACTGGAAGTCCTAGCTGGAGTAATCAGAAAAAAGAAAGATATAAAGTGCATCTAAACTGGAAAGGAAGAAGTCAAATTATCTTTGTTTGCACAAAATATGATCTTATATTTTGAAAAAGCTAAAGACTCCACCAAAAAAACTATTAGAATTGATCAACAAATTTAGTAAAGCTACAGGATACAAAATCAACATACAAAAATCAGCAGCATTTTTGTATGCCATCAGCAAACAATATGAAAACAAAATCAAGAAAGTAATCTCATTTACAATAGTTACAAATAAAATGAAACCTTAAAATTAACTTAACCAAATAAGTGAAAGACTTCTATAATGAAAACTACAAAACATCGATGCAAGAAATTGAAGAGAACACCAAAAAAAAAAAAAAGGGAAAATATTCCATGTTCATGGATTGAAGGAATTTATACTGTTAAAATGCCCATACTACCTACCCAAAGCAATCTAAAGATTTAATACAATCCCTAACAAAATACTAATGCCTTTCTTCACAGAAAAAGAAAACGCCAAAAAATCCTAAAATTTATGTGGAACTGTGAAAGACCATGATAAGCAAAGCTATTCTGAGCAAAAAAAAAACAAAAAAAAAAACCAAAAAAAAAAAAACAAGACTTAAGGAATCACCTTACTTGATTTCCCATTATTCCACAGAGCTACAGTCACCAAAATAGCCTGGTACTGGCCTAAAAACTGACACATAAACCAATGAACCAGAGTAGAGAACCCAGAAACAAATCCATACATCAACAGTGAATTCATTTTCAACAAATGTGCCAAACAACACATTGGGGAATGGATAGTCCTCTTCAATAAATGGTGCTAGAAAAACTAGATATCCATATACGGAAGAATAAAACTAGACTCCTGTCCCTCACCATATACAAAAATCAAATAAAAATGGATTGTGGACTTAAATCTAAGACCAGAAGCTATAAAACGACTAGGAGAATACATTTGGGAAACTCTCCAGGACGTAGGTCTGGGCAAAGATTTCTTGAGTAATACCCCATAAGAACAGGCAACCAAAGCAAAAATGGACAAATGGGATCACATCAACTTTAAAAGCTTCTGCATAGCAAAGGAAACAATCAACAAAGTGAAGAGACAACCCACAAAATAGTAGAAAATATTTACAAACTATCCACCTGACAAAAGATTAATAACCAGAATATACATAGGGAGCTCAAACAACCCTATAGAAAAAAAATCTAATAATCTGATTAAAAATGGGCAAAATATCTGAATAGACGTCTCTCAGTGAAGACATACAAATGGCAAGCATATATATGAAAATGTGCTCAAACATCACTGTTTATCAGAGAAATGCAAATCAAAATTACAATGTGATATCACCTCAACTCAGTTAAAATGGCTTTTATCCAAATACCAGGCAAAATGAATGCTGGCAAGGATATGGAGAGAAGGGAATCCTTGTTCACTGACGGTGGGATTGTAAATTAGCATAAGCACTATGGAAAACAGTTTGGAGGTTCCTCAAAAACAGAAAATAGAATCACAATAGGACCCAGTAATCTCACTGCTAGGTATATATGCAAAAGAAAGGAAATCAGTATACTGAAGAGGCACCTGCTCTCTCATGTTTATTGCAGCACTGTTCACAATAGCCAAGACTTGAAGCAATCTAAATGTTCATCATCAGATGAATAAAGAAAATGTGGTACCTATACACAATGAAGTACTATTCAGCCATAAAAACCAATGAGATCTTGTCATTTACAATAACATAGATGGAAACGGAGGTCATTCTTTTATGTGAAATAAACTGGGCACAGAAAGACAAACAGCATATGCTCACTTAATTGTAGGAGCTAAAAATCAAAACAATTGTACTCATGGAGACAGAGAATAGAATGATGGTTATCAGAGGCCGGGAAGGGTAGGGGTGGGTGGAGGAGGAATGGGGGAATTGTTAATGGGTACAAAAATATAATTGGATAGAATGGACAGAATCTTGTATTTGATTGTACTATAGTCAACAATAATTTATTGTACATTTTAAAATACCTGAAATAGTATGATCGAATTGTTTATAACACAAAGAAAGCACACATTCTTGAGTTGCTGGATATCCCATTTACCCTGATGTGATTATTATGCATTGTATGCATGTATCAAAATATGTCATGTATCTCGTGAATATATCTATACCTACTATGTACCCACAAAAATTTAAAATTTAAAATAAAACAAAAAATTTCCCAAAAAACTCTCAAGCAGATTTTTCAAAGAAAAATCTTTCTGATTTTGGGACAACAGGGTGCCATTCCACAAGAGAACAGTTGATAGTTATTTGGCTAGTATCACAGACTTGCTATTTTCTATTAGAAATCAGAAAATGTGTAGACTCTGTATCTGAAGGAGTTATTGAATTAATTGAAGACTGTGGGTCTGAGAAAATGCATAGTGTTTCTGTTTATTTCTGTGTTGCCAAAACAATTGTTTGATAGGGTTATGGAATTAATCTTGTTTTGTTTTTTTTTTTGGTTAGCATTATTGAACATTAAAGCAAGGTAAAAGATAACCAGTCATTCTAAACCCCTCTTCTTTAATACAACTCTATTCTGTTAGACTTTTACAAACAACTCTTTGTATTTATTTAGGTATTTGATGATATACCTATGAAAACCTATTTGCATTTTTGCCTAATGTATTTTATATACTTTTAATACAATTTTCCTGATGACTATTATATACTTCATAATTTCCACCTGCTAAATATTAGCTATTCAGAGTGTGCTATCCTCCCTGCTCTTTTCAATTATTGTCAACACTGAATGAATATTTGTGTCTGTACAATTGATGATTCACTTTCCACATACAATTAATCACCAATTCCTAACAATTTTCTGATTTCATATTTTGTCACAACTGTAACACCATCTCTCTTCATTATTTTATATAACATTGTGCAAAAAATAAATTATGACACTGTGCTTTCCTAGCAATTAGAATTTAAATTTAGGTCGCTCATAAACGGACATGAAAAATCTATGTATGACATAGACTTTTTTTATTTATCAACCATTTTTGTCAATACATGAAAGGAAAATATACAGAAAATAACTTGTTAACTTATTATTAAACTTCTGATTCAGAGTCCAAATCTTTGGAATTAGACTTCATCAGAATTGTCAATGCATGGGACGTTTTCCAAAATACTGTCCTCAAAGCCATCAAGAACATCTGTGGCTTAGTATCACATAAAATAATACACCATTATTGACTTTTTCATCCCAAGTAGCAAACCACTATGCTACAGGTTTTGATGTTGATAGGTTCTCAATCTTGCCAATAGCACCAAAACAGGCAAACAAGCCTCCTACCCTTCCCCTAATCATCCTTATTTCTTTAATGAAACAATAAGACATTGCAGTTGTTCAGCAATGCCACCAGCAAAACAGTCAAAATGTGATTATTTTCCAGTGTACTTTTAACTACATTTACAAGTGTGCAGGCAATGAAACTCTTACAACTTTTGCTAGGTTACCAATATTTTTAATAAACCATAAGTTATTAAGATGCATTTTTATTTTTTATAATGTATTAAAAAATGTATGTTGTAGAATTGTTACAATAGGATACTTTGCCATCTGTCACCCTCCTGAAGCTCCTCATCAATAGTGCCATATTCCACCTCTTGCATTCTGACCTAATGGCCCAGCTCTTCTCCAGCTCATTTTTTGATTGCCAAGAGAGTGATTTTTCTATAACACAAAATCTAAGTATGTCATTTTAATATTCAATATCCCTGGTTGCTTATAGGATACAGAACAAACCCCTTTATATCCCAGTAAGGCTTAATTGCCCCTCATAGCTCATCTCTTTCGACTTCTGTCTTTGAGTTTCATTGTTTCAGCCATCCTGAACTCCTTGAAGATTTCCGGGAGGTATCATACTATTCCACATTTCTCTGTTTTTGCTCCACCATTCCCTCTACTGGTACCGGCCTCCTCACTGAATAGCAAATGTTAACACCTACTTACCATTCAAGTAAGACAGTAACATCATACTCACTGATCCATAAGTATCTCCTCTCTATCGCCAGGTAACCCTCTTCCCTATCTCTGTAACCCTTAACTTCAGGAATTCTCAGTGGAAAAGGATGGGGAATGAGGGGAGAAAGAGGAGGAGAAAATTACGTATCTTTTCCCTAAAATGCTTTGCCAGCACCTGCAATGCATTGAAAGGTAAACATTTGTTACTGACAGGAAGATGTCCTACTTTTTGGTTGAACTGAGGCAGAAAAATGTCTGAGAACAATTGTTCTAAGTCTTCTGTCATAGCCCCTATAAAACTGCATTCTGTTTGTTTACAGGGAAGGTCTCCACTATAACACATAATTTTAAAAAATCAATAAAATGATCCGACTCATCTCTACTTTCCTAGAAATAACTCTGGCATGTAGCAAAAGGATGAATGAAAAGTTGAGGTGCAAGTGAATAGGCCTTGGCATGAGAGGGAAGTGACATTAAGTAATCCATGGTTCTGTTTTAAAATTTAGATTTTTATCTCGGAAATGATACTTGGAAAGCGCAAGATGGAAGCCTACAAACCTGGCAGAAGTCAGAGACCTCACACTAAAGAGGGTTAGTCATAGGGAAGAAGATAAGACCCTGAAATTTCCTAGGTCAATGAATATTTTTTATCCTCTACATATCTATCTACTATGGAAAATGAAAAAAAAAATTACTTGCCTTAAAGCATCTTTGGGAGCACTGATGGAGATAATACATTGAAGTAGATTATGTATTACTGGTAGCAATTATTTGATCAGAGACTTGTGCAGACAGAAACAAAATGAAAGCTGATTGAATGTGTGCTGGCCCACCTGCTGCCCTGTGGTATTTACAATCATCCAAACTAAGGAACAGATTAATGAAAGAGCCTCTGGCAGACATGAACTTGCAGATATCTATCTATATAGAGAGTTAAAAGAGTAGAAGGGCAGATTGCCAAAGTTGTGATCGCACCCCCTGTTGTATTTTTGGCTGTGTTAATTTCCTCTTCTGACTACGCTTTGGTCCAGACTTTCTTTCCTCTACTGATCCGTGTTTGGCACCTTAGCTCTGATGATGCTACATCCTGGTTGAGATACTTCCTTGCCTTGCCCTTATCCACAATCCTAGTCCCAGTTATTTAATTTCACATCAGACAAGAGTTTCACAGATGATTCCATCACGTTTATTTTTCTATGAACCCTAATCTCTGAAAAACACTTTGATCCTCTCAAATATCTTTCTAAGCCCCATTTCAAAATGGAAATAAATTTCAAAGAATAAAGCTCCTCCTCAGTACTATTTGTTCCAGACTCTCATATCTTCCCTCCATTAACTCCTAGATATCTTAACTGTTGCTGTAAAGCAGAATGATTTTCTTTACTGGAAACCACACATAGTACTCTAAAGTAACCTGATGATCTCTTTGGAGGGAACCACATTGGAAACCAACATGCCATCTCGCAGTAAGACCAGTAGGGGTATAGTTCTTTGTGTGTTGTCGTGATCACTAAACCCTTGGTTGAAAATAAGATGATGTAATTGGCTTAAGTTCAGAGGTCATGGTTGTATGAAAAATATATAAAATTACCCTCAGCGGAACAACAATGTTCACGCTTGTGAGGTAAGGGAAAAATGAAACTTAAATAGGGCACAGAATATGCATTTCTTTCATCTCGCTCATTCTGGCCATGTATTAATAAAATACTGAACTAACTGGCATGTTGAATTGCCCATCATTTTAAAATACTTTCCTTGATTTCTCTCTGTGTCATATTTTCCCTCTCTTGCTTTCTCTCTAGTAAATTTGTATAGGAAGTGACTCCATCGAAGTAGGGAAGGAGTACGTCTGTTCTGCTGAGTGCCGGGAACACACTGGCTGTCAATAAACAATTTTTTAAACGTTCTCAAATATTTGCACAAACATGCCAGTAATTTCAAGCCCATATATCCATTTCAGAACCAATTATTTTCCCTGAAATTTTTTAGCTGTTTCCTTGTCCCTGTTTTGTATATTACCATCATTTACACAAGAGGTTTAAAATACTAAATAACAGCTAATCTGAGTTATAGAATGGAAGCAACCTTAAAAAATGATATATTCCAATATTCTTATATTTTAAGGACGTCGAAAATGAGACCCAAAGAAAATAAATGCTTATGCAAGATATCCAGATTATTGGCAGCAAGCTAGACATAATCCGGGCTCCAGACTGTCACTGCAGTCCTGTCATTTCCCACCTTCTTTGCCTCTAGTATCCAAGAGATATCAAATCTTGTCCACTTTTCTTCATGTACACACTCTCTCTCTCTCATCCTCACATCCTCTCTCATTTGCATCTTTATATTTGGATCACCATGTACATTGTTGTGAATTTTATTGTGTTATGCCTGGGACTTTTTGTTGACTTTCTAATAATCACTTTCCCCATCTCCAGCTTATCCCAGTTTCATTTCCTGTTGGACAAAACAACTGCATCTACCTTCTGTAGGTATTTAGCCATGAAACTGACATGATTAAAGTGATGTTTTAAGAAGACTAGTCTGGCAGTGCTTTCCATGATGGATTGGAGGACAAATAAAGGAGAGAGAGAAGTGGTCTCAAAGATTGTTGAAACAATCCTGGATTCCTTAATGAGCTTCCTAATGAGAGTCTTGACGGAGGTAATTTCACCACTATTTTTCTCAACCCCTCCATTCCACTTCATGAACTCTGGTAAAACTCCCAATTCAAACTGCCATAATATTTTAAAGACTAGATAGCCTCACTGTCAAGGAGAGGCTTTGTATTCTACTAAATTACTTTCTCTTTTCTTGTGCATTTGACCTATTAAAGCTGTATAATACTCCTTAACACTTTAGGCAGGCTTTCTTTCAAACCTTTCTTCCTTTGAAACACGGTTTCAGAAGTGCTGACTACCTCGTTATTCATCTTTACATTATTTTCTAAAGCTAACGCCATTTTTTAAAGTTTTCAAAGAGTGGGAGGGGACATGAACGATACACTATCCTGATGAGAGACGGAATTTCAAATTGTATTTCCAGTAATGAAAAATATTTTCCACAGAAAAACAAATAACCAAATTGTCCTAGGTTTTTGGTATAATGAGTTGAGGAAGTAAAAAAGCCCAGATGCAGCTTTCAACACTCTCCTGAAGGTTTTCTGAACGTTGGGCTTGGGAACAATGACAGTGTCAGGGATTAACTTTTAACAACTCCATTACAATATGTACCTTCTAGGACTCATTTTCTTTACACACTGTTTGTCAAATAGACAATACAGACTTTTCTAGAGTCTGCGATTCCCTATACCAAAAGCTTTACTCTCTCCATAATGTTTTGTGTGCCTAAATTAACCTCAGATATTATTATGTGCTACAGAGCAGAAAACAAAAAATGCAGCCCCAAATCTTTCTCATAATAATAGCATCCACTATTTTTTTGAAAACAAAAATGCCTTTAATTAAAATTCATGCTATTTAGGGTCTCAATGTAGGGTGTTCGTTTTTAAACATCTAAGTCACACTTCTGTGGTTCAAAGCTATAGTAAATATGAAATTGCGTACATTAATGTTCCTTGTTTGGAAGCAAATTTTCTTAGTGCTCTCTTTCTGGAAAGTCTCAGCGGTCATTTATACATAGTTTTTTAAAGTATGATCGTTCATAATTAATGAAAGACCAGCTTCTTCATAGGTTTTACTTTAAAGTCATTAAATAGAATCAAATATCCAACAGCAAAGAAACTGTATTTCTTAAAGCTGAAACCTTCTATTCCTTTTAATTACACTGTTCTTTAGAAGTATGTGGCATATGTAAACCCTAAAATGTTTAATAATCCCTCTTCTATCACTAATGAAAATTAGCAGTACCTGACAGCAGAGAATAAGAGAATAACACTATTAAGTGACTGTCAGACTTTCACAGCCCACCCATCTTATTATTAGACAGTTTCTTGCATCCTCTTTTATAGTTTCACAGTTCCAAGCTGACTGCAACAAAAAACATAACTCAGACTTCAGCTCAGACTAAAGACACACCTCACCCAGTAGTTTAGCTTTGATTGTTAGCACCAAGAATGCCCTTTCAGGTCCTGCTCATTTCAAAGACTAGAGAAAGAAAAGAATGAAGAAAACTCCTGCCCTGTGTATCTCATCAGGAAGTTAGGCTATTCACAGACAACTGAGCCAAGCTCTGGTTGTTTGTTATTCCAAGGCTGTCTCATTATTTTAAAAGAAATTATGGAATGTTTAGGGTATAATTAAAATATAATTTTTAAAAAGCAACAGCTGTACATTAGGTACTGTTTTAATGAATTGTCAATTAGGGAATGGGTATTGGAGGGATTCCAGTTGACCCAAACAGGCAAGGATAAGATATAATAATTTGTAGTGTCAATTTTTAAAAGTTTCTCTGACCATCAATTTGCAATGTGTTATTTCTCTCCCTTGGTAGCTCCATCTGTGCCTTTGCCTCCTTGGATATGTGATCCCAGTGCCTTTGGCTGGTAAACTTCCGGGGCCATTGGATTACAGAAAATTCCCTCACCTCTGAAAGTTTCCAGCAATACTACCTTTTAGGTTGGCAAGTTGGGAAATGTCTTCCCAACCTACCTATCTGTTACAAAATAACAAACCTTTCCCCTTTTGAACTGCTTGATATAGCTCTATCTATTTTGGTTATATGCAATTCAGTGCTTTATGATTACATGCACTTGTACATCATCACACATCTCTTTAACAACTTGTCTCTTTAAGGTCAAGAATAAATGTATGTTCTCCATGTAAAAATAATTTGTCTGCAACCCATGAATGTACTCAGAGTGGTAACTTCCCAGGATTGTGCAAATGATTAGAAGCTTACAAAGTTAACAAGACTTAACTGCATGTTCTTAAGTAACTATCTATTAGTTGAGAATCTATTTCACCTTGCTACCACTACACTCCATTTATTCCTTTTATAACACACATTAAAAACTGTGCTAAAGCTGTCTGTACATGTTTGACTTTCACTAGATTTAAAAACCCTTCCAAAATAGGAATTATATAAAATATACTTTTCCTCTCCAGTATTTAGTATAGGATTTTGCACATATTAAATACTTAATAAATAAGTAATGAAGTTAATGAATGAAAGAATTCTTTTCATTTTTAAAAGTATTATTTTTAAGAGACAAATAATAATTATATATATTTACAGGGTACAGCCTAACGTTTCAATACATGTAAACATGGTGGAATGATTTTTTTTTTTTTTTTT
>NW_012121598.1:9527149-9530292 GCF_000951035.1 Colobus angolensis palliatus | reverse complement strand
TCCCAAAGTGCTGGGATTACAGGCGTGAGCCACCGCGCCCGGCCGATCATCTTTTAAAACACTTGTTACTAAAGCAAAAACATGCATATACACACACATTTGAAGGTCTTGAGTAATTAGAAATTAAAAGATTGTCCAAGTTTTCTTTCCTGCCTCGGGGTTTGAAGCAAAGGGTATTATTCTAACCGGTATGATTCTCTAAAAATTGAAAAACAAATGAATTCATTATGTCTCTAATCCAAAATGTTGTTCTTCCTGTGCTTAGCATGGTGGCAGTTTGCCTCCTCACAGCCATCAGAGGTTAAATAGAGAAAAAGTTACTATTTGTTCCTAATGGGTATGCCTTGCATTTTCAGGTACAGTTGCTGGAACTGAAATTGAGCTTTCAAAAACACACACCCAACCAAAAGGTAATTTTAGCTGTCTCAAAAGGACATATCCATCTATGTTTAGTTAAATGTGTAATCAACTCTGCCAGCGACTGTCAAACTGGTACCGTATTCTGGAAGCACTTTTTAAACCCAGTAGTTAAATAAACAAACAGACTGACATAGATCCAATTGGGGTTGAGGGAGAAGAAGGGAGCCAAATTATGTAGATTTGGGACATTTGGTTGTGCTGGCTGGAGAAGCAAAAGAAGACTTTGTTTATTCTTCCCAGATCCCACAAGGAGCATGGTATTGTGTACATAATTTAACAGTCATTTTTCAATATACATTGATGTGGGAGCTGGCTTCCAGTGACTGTATGTGATTCTCTGGACTTAGATAAGAATCAACTCAACAGTAGAATGTAAGTAGAGTCACTTAAAATCAGGCATGTTTCTGAAAATAGTAACATAAAAATGATATAAACATCTACCTGAATTTTTCCTTTGTGTGCATGCCTGCTTGGTGTTTGTCCATAACACCTCTCCCATGGATCGCTCCTCAGCAGTTTGGAACGATGAAAGCTTAGCTACTTACCATTTTGTGATTATTTCACCTTGGGAAATGAGGTAAAGAGAACACATATCAAGTTTGTTTGTAAATTTCAAGCACTATGATAATGGAACAAAAGTAGCAACGCTGTACCCAGTCAGCAAGTGCTGGTCCCAAAATACATTAGTGTTTATAACTTGGTCACTTAGCCGCCTTGTGTAAGCTAAAGCATTTGAGCTACTGACAGTTAGGACCCTATATGAAATAAATGGGTTGTGAGAGTGAATAAACCAGTAAGACGGAATCTCCTCTTTCTTACCTTACAACCCAGGGACAATGTAAGAGGGAGGAGCAGAGTTTTGCCTCTATAATAATAACATTGGAAGGGATGAAAACTAAGGCTGCATCCTGACCTGAGTCCTGCTCACAGGGTAGAGAGCTGTAATACAAGCTCACTTCCTTTGATTCTTCCGTAGACTAAGCAATGAATGTTAGATCTGCCAAATATGGATATCCCATGAAATCCCACTAGCACTGCACCTGACCCCCTGTTCATATTGATGGAGAACACTGGGACAAAGAATGGAGCCTTGTGGGGGAGTGAACTTTTGGTGTTATTAATTCCACTTTGTGTACCACAACCAGTGGTGCACTGGAGCTAGCCCCGTGGTTCTAGAGGAAGAGCAAACTGTAGACATCTCTCCCTAACTCCACATTCAGAGATAATCACACTGACAGCTTGAAACTGATCATAGTAGGATAACTTGAGACAAGGAAAAAAAGGCAAATGCTACAAAGCAGGGCTTCTTTTTTTTTTTTTTTTTTACTACTTTGAGACAGAGTCATGCTGTTGTTGCCCAGGCTTGAAGTTATTCTCCTATATTATCTTCTGAAAACTTTATGGATTTGCCTTTCATGTGCAGGGCTTCTTTTTTTTTTTTTTTTTACTACTTGAATAATACTTACAGGCATTAAACATTTACCTGTACACAACTAATCACAAGTCTTGCTAATATCCCAGTAAGGAACTCCTATAATCTGTCACTTCACTAATTGAATTTTCATTCCCTTTTATCTCTATCTTTGATTGCCATGAACTCTTGGCATCATTTTACATAATATTTATAGAAATATTTGAGTTTTCTTAAATCAGTGTCTTTCTCAGAACTTCAAGTGAAAGGGAAGCCAGCATAGAGGTACACATAAATAGTTGTGTAATTTACAGTGATGACTTCAATTCAGTGCTCCTTTGAGATGATTCCCTGGTCAAATTAATTCACTTCAGCATTCACTGAGATCCCACTATAATACCTAGCCTACTAAGTGCTGCAGAGTGCTGGGAGACAATTCTTCATGGGTGTCCTGCATTTCTGTACATCTTGCTAGTGGAGGCTCTGACTGTCTTTTGTAGTATGTAGTCCTCTGGAATAGAGGACAGATTTGTTTGCTGATCAATATAATAAATATAATGTCTCCCCATGAAGCAAAGTTTGGCTTGATTTGTTGAAGTCCACTGTGTGTCCTGCATCCACAAAGGCCCACCTCCAAGTCATCCTGTGGGTCCTGGGACAAGGGAAACCATTGTAAACAAGATACCAATGCTGCCTGCTTTGCCGTGAACAATAAAATCCTTTGTCTCTGACCTTTGTATCAGGATTATGGTATTTTCTGCCAGCATCCATGCAACTGTGGCAGACTAACTAGTTAGCCTTTAGGTAGGGTAAAATATCAGAAATTCATAGTTCTTAAAGTAGAGAACATAAAATAATTTTATTCTTGACCTTAAAGAGACATATAAACATATAAAGAGATATGTGATGAAGCATAAGTGCATGTAATCATAAAGAATTGAACTTCATATATCCAAAATATATAAAGCTATATCAAATGGTCCAAAAAGGAAGAGATTTTTATAATAAATGCTTGAATCTCTCATCATGAAGTAATTTTGACATAGCATTGCATTTCAGCACAAAAATAAATATTTTGTGCCACACAATCCTCATTTATGACCATGCTTGTTATAGGAAACATTAATCATCTAATTAGTGACAAAGTAACTGATTTAGAGGGCTAATATAGAAATACCTTTAAATAAAATAACAAAAAAGGAAAATTAATGCTTGTTTTGTTAGATCATATATATAATATTCTATATATTATATATACATCATACATACATATATTATGTACACTATATGTAATATAGTATTATATATTATA
>NW_012121598.1:9517469-9526609 GCF_000951035.1 Colobus angolensis palliatus | reverse complement strand
ATATTTACATATTATATATAAATAACAGATATTTCTTTCATTTGTGGAACAACTATATGTTAGGTACTGCACTAGATTCTTCATGAGTATTTTTTGTAATACTGAGTATAACTTTTCAAGTATGAATTATTATTTCTAACATATAGAGGAGGAAATTGTTTCACATTAGTTAAATAATGTTTTTCAAAGTTAATCTAGTTAGAGAAAATTGATTCAAAAATATTCAGTAGTTATGAAATAGTGTCTTACATATACCTTAAATAAAATAAATATATGTCAACATCTACCAGATACTTTTTGCCTGCATTATCTCATTTTATCGTATTTAATTCAACCTAATATATAAATTGACTATCCCAATTATAAAGAAGTTGCACTCAATTTGTTGGATCATGTTGACATTAAAATCAAAATGTCTAATTGCTGTTTAGCCGATATTAAGAGGTAGAACCTTCTAGATAATTGTACACATAAAACATTTACATAAAATGTCGGCCTGGTATGGTGGCTCACACCTGTAATCTCAGCCCTTTAGGAGGCCAGGGTGGGCCGATTGTTTGAGCCCAGGAGTTCAAGACCAGCCTCGGCAATATGGAGAAATCCTGTCTCTACAAAAAAAATACAAAAAATTAGCCAGGGATCGTGACTTGTACCTCTAGTCCAGCTACTCAGGAGGCTGAAGAGGGAGGATCACCTGAGCTTGGGAGATCAAGTCTACAGTGAGTCATGATTGTCCAGTTGTACTCTAGCCCTGAGTGACAGAGTAAGACCCTGTCTCAAAAAATAAATAAATAAATAAATAAATAAAAAATAAAAAATAAAACTAACACTTCATTCTATGCCTGAATCCCTAGACCACTTGGGTTACCTTAAAACTGGAGTATAGAATCATGGTTGCAAGTTGCTTCTACTCTCCTCGCAAATATCAAATAAAGTTAATACAGAACTTCAAATACAAGAGCTCTTTTCCCTTTTTTCCTTTCTTTGGGTTTCTAAGACATTTACCCCACCATGTTTCCAGTTCTACTCTGAAATCCTCCCTCCTCAGGCGCTTAAATTTCCATATAGCTGAACATTCACAGCTGAGTGGCAGGAGGAGCAGAGGGCCTTGAAGACCAGTTTGTAGTACCCAAGAGAGATTTCCTTTCAGGACAGGAGTACTGAGCCATGACAAAGGCTAGGGCAAGGCAGTCAAAGTTTAGGTAACATGGTTTGTTAGCCATGGACTTGCTTTGCATAAAGGTGTTAATGTTTCTCTTTTGGAGACTTGCGTCACACAGAGGGAGGGTTCTTGCGTCATTTTGGCTTACCTGTGTTGACAAATGGGATAAGCATAAATGTAGTGGGGTCAAAATAATATACAAGTGAGAGAACTAAAAAGTTATTTTACCTCAAAAGTACTATAGTTTATGGCTATTTATTGTATGCAATATATAAGATTTTTAAAAACTCATCTTTTCAATGAGACTTATATAACCTTACCATTCTATTTAATACTGCTCCTTCCCTGCCAAAATTTACCCTGCCTCAGCACTTCCTTTTTTTTTTTTTTTTTTTTTCAATCAATGTTGACCAGGTTGACCTCGAACGTGTAGCCTTGCCTCCCCGAGTGCCAGGGCAACCGGCCTGAGCCACCGCGGCTCCCAGCACTTCCAATCCCTTTATTCTGGTTTAGTTTTCTTCTTTTCATAGTTCTTAAGACCATCATACACACATCATACACATAATATATTTACGTTTATTATCTGCCATTTCTACTTAGAGTTCAAGCTCTGTGAGGGCAGGGGTCTTTATTACCAAATGCCTTGAATAACACCTAGCACATAATAGTTGCTCAATAAATGTTATGGGAATGAATAAATGAGTAAGCAACCTTGAAATGTTCAACAATAAAAAATTATGCAGCCCTTATTATTTGACAGGTACTGTTATAGCTACATACACATAGTAATTCATTGAATCCTGCTGTGATTTGGCTATTTGACCCCTCAAAATATCATGGTGAAATGTAATCCCCAGTGTTGGAGGTGGGGCCTTGTGGGAGGTGCTAGTATCATGGGGCGGGGGTCATCCCTCATGAATACACCATCCCCTTGGTGTTAAGTGAGTTTTGCTCTGAGTTATTGTGAGCTGGTTGTTAAGTGAGTTTTGCTCTGAGTTAATGTGAGCTGGTTGTTTAAAAGTATGCGGCACCTCTTCTCTCTTTTTCCTGCTCTCACCACGTGACATGCTTGCTCCCCATAACCTTCTACTGTGATTGTAAACTTCCCGAAGCCCTCACCAGAAGCTTAGCAGGTGTTGGTGCCATGCCTCTTGTACAGCTTTCAGAACTGTAAGCCAATTAAACCTCTTTCTTTAAAATAAATTTTCCAGTTTAACTATTCTTTTTAATAGTGACACAAAAATAGCCTAAGACAAAGCCATGCAATAAATCTTACAGGATAGAACTACTATTATGCTTATTTTCTACATTCGCATACTAAAACATAGAGATGTTAAGTATTTTGTTCCAAAATCACACAACTGGCACATATAAAGCTCAGATTTCAACCCAATCAGTCTGCTTTCACAGTGCAACTCTTGATCACTACAGTAGTGAATGATATTCATGACAGGCATTGAGTCATTTTAAGAAAAGACATATATCGTGTTCTGAATAGTTTAAGAAGTCAGAGATGTACAAATTTGTAGAAAAATATCTAATCAAAATTATCCCCAAATTATCCCCATTATAGGCATCTTTAATGGGTACTACAGTTAGCTGGATAATTAACTTACATGAATTATTCCATTCCCTCAAAAACTTAATTGTAAAATGCCAGTAGGCATATTTCTACTTCCACAGTTTCTTCTCCTTCTCTCCCTCCCCTGAGTTAAGATTGGGCAGCTATGTGTGGTGAGGGCCTCATGCTCCTTCTGCTCATGGCAGAAAATGGAAAAGTGCAAAGAGATCACATGGCAACCGAGGAAGTGAGAGAAAGAAAATAAGAAAATTACACTATTTTTAACAAACAGCTTTTTTCTGGAACTAATCCATTCTCAGGAAAGCAAGAACTCCCTCACCTTAAGGGAGAGCACTAATCTATTTATGACGGCAAACATCCCTCACTGGCCCCACCTCCCAACACTGCCACATCAGGTGCTGGAGAGGATGGCGAGAAATAGGAACACTTTTACACTGTTGGTGGGATTGTAAACTGGTTCAACCATTGTGGAAAACAGTGTGGCGATTCCTCAAGGATCTAGAACTAGAAATACCATATGACCCAGCCATCCCATTACTGGGTATATACCCAAACGATTGTAAGTCATGCTGCTATAAAGACACATGCACATGTATGTTTATTGCAGCACTATTCACAATAGCAAAGACTTGGAATCAACCCAAATGTCCATCAGTGATAGACTGGATTAAGAAAATGTGTCACATATATACCATGGAATACTACACAGCCATAAAAAAGGATGAGTTCGTGTCCTTTGTAGGGACATGTCCTTTGTAGGGACATGGATGCAGCTGGAAACCATCGTTTTCAGCAAACTATCACAAGAACAGAAAACCAAACACCACATGTTCTCACTCATAGGTGGGAATTGAACAATGAGATCACTTGGACTCGGGAAGGGGAACATCACACACCGGGGCCTATCATGGGGAGGGGGGAGGGGGGAGGGATGGCACCGGGAGTTATACCTGATGTAAATGACAAGTTAATGGGTGCTGACGAGTTGATGGGTGCAGCACACCAACATGGCACAAGTATACATATGTAACAAACCTGCACGTTGTGCACATGTACCTTAGAACTTAAAGTATAATAGAAAAAAAAAAGGAATCAAATTTCAACATGAGTTTTGTTTGGAACGAACAACATTCAAATCCTTGTAATTATCGTCATCATCATCATCATCAATAAAATGCCACTGCTACCTTACCTTGGCACAATGCATTGCATGAGGATGCTTCCTCTCTGCTACTGTGAGATTCAAACTTTTATTTAGGACCTGGGGTATTTTTGCTACTTAGGGTACCTTGGGTTTTATTTTCCATTAGGAATGGGTTAGATCTTAACAACCTCAGCACAACACTTTATTTTGGGAGATCTAAACACAAGCCAAAGTTATAGACATCTGACATTCATGAATTGTGTTCTTGCCAGAGCAATTTCATAAGCCAAGAGCTCCTGACATGCAGTTTCACTTCACTATAATTTTCTAGACTAGGATTGTTTGACCACACTGAGTTGACTCTTTACATTCACTCTTAGTATATCTATTAGAAGTGCCATGAGGTTGCCATTTTCACAATATATTGGCTGACAAGTGCCACAAATATCTTTAATACAATTTACTGTCTGGCTTAGATAGAGTTATATACGTCAGATATTTCCTTCACCTGATCCTAGTTTACTGCCCAGCTGTGAGGATGATCTGTTTTGTCTAAGGAAGTAGAAGCAAGGTGACAGAATCCTTATATACTACATGCATTGATTAATGGTTCATTCTGTAATAACCATCAGCCATTTAAAAGTCAAAACAAGAGAAACAATATTCCAGTTGTCAACCATTTTCTTTAAGAAATGCTAAGTCTCACTGAGCTATTTCAAGAAAGTGGAGCTGATTTCAGAATAATTCCAATGCGAAAAAATCTGCAAACCTTTTCTGTTATCAAACCTTTTATTTATATAAACGATCACTTGACTTGATTGGAGGATGAGGGATAGAAGCCTTAAGGTCAGTTAGGCAGGGGATAATGGGTGGCAAGTGACTAGTGCAAAGAGAAGGGAGAGACACTATTACAGGACAGAAAGAAAAACAGAAAAAAGTCACCTATAAATATTTTTAGGAAGGTAATTTCTGAGTTTTTGTGACATGCATAACATCAGGAATAACAATTTCTTTATATGATTAAATATTTACTACAAATCCACAATCTTTTATGCATTCATACTATAAAATTACAGATTTCATTATGTTATTTTTAAAGAGAGGAAATCCTTGATTAAAAATAAATTATACCCTAATCTCTTCAAAGTAACAACTTATTAGTTCAGCTAGAGAAATTTGTGCTTAGATATGCCGAAATTAATCCTATGCCAGTCCTAAAATCTCAGACGCCCAGCTGTCATTTCAGCTGACTGGATTACTTCCTTATTAACTCACTGGTAACCAGTTTTGTAGACACACTACTGTTGTGTCCCACAATAAACTCTGAGACGGGTGCTTTGAAAAGTGAGGTGTTTACCTTTCAATTTATACTTTGAACATGTATAAGAACGACATAAATTCTGCAAAAGTAGAGAACTTTAAAAGATGACATGAGAATGCTTTTAAAAATCAAGTCCCATGGCAGAAAAAAGGAACCTGTTTACTGTTGCTCCAGACAGCAGAACTAGGGCTAACTGGTGGAAATAACAGAGTTAGGATTTGACTCGTCATTGATTACTATAGTTACAATAAACATGAAAATAGTCAATATTTATAGAGCCTTTACGGTGTGGCAGGTATGAGGCATGATGCTAAGAGTTATACAAAAAGTATCTCATTTGTTTTTCTTTAGTATTAACACTTTTGAACAATAAGAACTGATATTAGTTGAATAATTGCTTAATGAGCTCCTTGCCTATAGAAATATATAAACTGAGACAAATTGTCTTTTAGGATAGCACAGAAAGAAAAATCTTACATTGGGGAATGAGAGAAACTAGAAAATTAGTGGTTCTCTTAACTAGTTATCATTAGACTCACCAGAATTAAACAAAAACAAAAATAATAACAATGGGAGGGGAGTGGATGTTTGATTTTTAAAACAGAGTACCACACTACCAATCATTACTCCTTTCACCGTATTCCCATGAGCCAGGATATGATTTAGCGAGATTCTGATTAAACAGACCCTTAAGGAGTCATAAAATCTATATTTTTAAAACTCAATTATATGATTATCAGTCAGGATTAGGAAACCATTACTTATAATGTCTCTCAATTATAGAATTATAATTGAGATTATAGAAATTTGACAGTAAATATTAAAAGAATAAAACATATTTTAGAATTAAAATGATTCTTAACATGACATTGAAACTGCTTTATGATTAAATGACTTATACGTAATGACGTAGGTAACATATGCATGCCGATAATAAAAATAACTCACGTGTTTTCTACTCAGTTCAAAAAACATTTCCAATATTGTTGACTTTCCCAAATACTCTCTTTTACCCTCTCCTCCAAAGATAGCTACTATCCTGAATTCTGTGATAACAATTCATTTGCTTTCCTCAACATGACTCTGTCTTAATTATTAGCTTAAAAATAAGTTACTAATCTGGTAAAATAAGTACTTCTACCTTGTTCTTTTTCTTAAGATCTTAGCTGCTTTTGCTTTGTTTTGCAGAAAAATTTTACAACTTTCTTGAGTGAATAAAAACAATTTGTTGAGATTTTAATTGTAATCACATTAAACGTGTAGACCAGTTGAGAGAGAACTGATATCTTTACATTTGGTTATCCTATCTATAAACATGGTAAATATCTCCATTAGTTTAATCTTTAATTTTTTCCAAAAATAGCATAAATATCACCCAAAATCCAGTTTGTTCATACAGCCCTTATACTACTGTTAATATCACAAATTCTTTTTTTAAAAATGGGTTATATTTATCTTTGTTGCCAGTATGTAAAAACGCAATTGAGTTGGTTTTGGGTTTTTTTTTTTCAATTTTTAATTTTTTTATGTCAATAGGTTTTTGGGAAACAGGTGGTGTTTGGTTACATGAGTAAGTTCTTTTGTGATTTCTGAGATTTAGTGCACCCATCACCCAAATCACCTAAGCAGCATACACTGTACCCAATGTGCAGTATTTTATCCCTCACCACCCCCAACCTTTCCCGAGTCCCCAGAGTCCAATATATGATTCTTACGGCTTTGTGTCCTCAATAGCTTAGCTCCCACATATGAGTGAGAACATACAATGTTTGGTTTTCCATTCCTGAGTTACTTCACTTAGAATAATAGTGTTCAATTCCATCCAGGTTGTTTCAAATGCCATTATTTTGTTCCTTTTTATGACTGAGTAGTATTCCATTGTGTGTTTGCGTATATATACATACACACGTATATGTATATACATATATGTAAATATACACTGTATATACATGTATATATGTATATATACATGTATACATATATGTATGCCTATATGTGTGTATATATACATATACAGCAGCACAATTTGCAATTGCAAAATATGGAATTGCAAAAATATGGAATCAGTCCAAATGCTCATCAATCACAAGTGGATAAAGAAAATGTAGTGTGTGTGTATATATACACACATACACATATATATACACATATATACACACAAACATTTTCTTTATACATACATATACTTGCATATATATATACACATACACTACCTTTTCTTTATCCACTCATGATTGATGGACATTTGGACTGATTCCATATTTTAGGAATTGCAAATTGTGCTGCAATGAACATGCATGTGCAAGTATCTTTTTTCATATAATGACTTCTTTTCTTCTGGGTCGACACCTAGCAGTGGGATTGCTGGATCAAACAGTAGATCTACTTTTAGTTCTTTAGGGAATCTTCACACTGTTTTCCATAGTGGTTGTACTAGTTTACATTCCCACCAGTAGTGTAAAAGTGTTTCCTTTTCACTTCATCCCCACCAACTTCTATCATTTTTTATTTTTTTGATTATGGCCATTCTTGCAGCAGTGAGGTGGTGTCACATTATGGTTTTGATTTGCATTTCTCTGACAATTAGTGATGTTGGCCATCTTTCCATATGCTTATTGGCCATTTTTATATCTTGCTTTGAGAATTGTCTATTCATCTCCTCAGCCCATTTTTCAATGGAATTTTTTTTTTTTTTTACCTTGTTAAATTGTTCGAGTTCCTTGTAAATTCTGGATATTAGTCCTTTGTCAGATGTATTGATCGTGAAGATTTTCTCCCACTGTGTTGATTATTTATTTTTCTGTACAGATGCTTCTTGGTTTAATTAAGTTCCATCTATTTGTTTTCATTGCATTTGCGTTTGGGTTCTTGGTAAATTCTGGATATTAGTCCTTTGTCAGATGTATTGATCGTGAAGATTTTCTCCCACTGTGTTGATTATTTATTTTGCTGTACAGATGCTTCTTGGTTTAATTAAGTTCCATCTATTTGTTTTCATTGCATTTGCGTTTGGGTTCTTGGCCATGAAATCTTTGCCTAGGCTAATGTCTAGAGGAGAGGAGTTTTTCCAATGTTATCTTCTAGGATCTTTATGGTTTCAGGTCTTAGATTTTAAGTCTTTAATCCATCTTCAGTTCATTTTTTGTATAGGGTGAGAGATGAGGATCCAGTTTCATTCTTGCACAGGTGACTTGCAAATTCACCTAGTACCATTTGTTGAATAGGATGTTTTTCCCCACTTTTTGTTTTTGTTTGCTTTGCTGAAGATCAGTTGGTTATAAGTATTTGGGTTTATTTATGGGTTCTCTATTCTGTTCCATTGGCCTCTGTGCCAATTTTTATACCAGTACTTTGCTATTTTGGTGACTATGGCCTTATAGTACAGTTTGAATTTGGGTAACCTGATGTCTCCATATTTGTTCTTCTTGCTTAGTCTCTCTTTGGCTATGTGGGCTCTTTTTTGGTTCCATATGTTTTAGAATTGTTTTTTATAGTTATGTGATGAATGATGGTGGCATTTTGATGGGAATTTCATTGAATTTGTAGATTGCTTTTGGCAGTACGGTCCTTTTCAAAATATTGATTCTACCCATCCATGAGCATGAGATATGTTTTCATTTGTTTGTGTCATCTAAGATTTCCTTCAGCAGTGTTTTGTAGTTTTTCCTGCAGAGGTCTTTCACCTCCTTAGTTAGGTATATTCCTAATTATTTATTTATTTCTTTTATTTTATTTTTTTGCAGCTATTGTTAAAGGGGTTGAGTTCTTTTTTTTTTTTTTTTTTTTTTTTTTTTTGGTGTATAGAAGAGCTACTGATTTTTGTACATTAATCTTGTATCTCTTTTATAAGGGCACTAATCCCTTTTATCAGAGCACTTACTCACCTCACAAAGGTCCCATGCCTAATATCATTGCCTTGGGGTTAAGTTTT
>NW_012121598.1:9479100-9517419 GCF_000951035.1 Colobus angolensis palliatus | reverse complement strand
TGATCCACCCGTCTCGGCCTCCCAAAGTGCTGGGATTACAGGCTTGAGCCACAGCGCCCGGCCAGGGGTTGAGTTCTTGATCTGATTCTCAGCTTGGTCACTGTTGGTGTATAGCAGAGCTACCAATTTGTGTACATTGATTTTGTATCCTGAAACTTTACTGAATTCATTTACCAGTTCTAGAAGCCTTTTGGATGAGTCTTTAGGGTTTTCTAGGTATATGATCATATCATCAGCAAATAGTAACATTTGAATTTCTCTTTACTAATTTGGATGCCCTTTATTTCTTTCTCTTGTCTGATTTCTCTGGCTAAGATTTCAGTACTATGTTAAAAATTAGTAGTTGGAGTGAACATCCTTGACTTGTTCCAGTTCTCAGGGTAAATGCTTTCAACTTTTTCCCATTTAGTATGATGTTGGCTGTGGCTTTGTCCTAGATGGCTTCTATTACCTTAAGGTATGTCCCTCCTATGACAATTTTGCTGGGGGTTTTATTAGTAAAGTGATCCTAGATTTTGTCAAATGCTTTTTCTGTGTCTAATGAGCTAATCATGTGACTTTTGTTTTTAATTTTGTTTATGTGGTGTATCATATTTATTGACTTAAACCATCCCTGCATTCCTGGTATGAAACCCACTTGATCATGGTGGATTATCTTTTTGATATGCTGTTGGATTTGGTCCCCTAGTAGTTTGTTAAGGAATTTTGCATCTATATTCATCAGGGGTATTGGTCTGTAGTTTTCTTTTTTTGATATATCCTGTCTGTCCTGGTTTTGGTACTAGAGTAATACTGGCTTCATAGAATGATTTAGGGAGGATTCCCTCTTTCTCTGTCTTTTGGAATAGTGTCAATAGGATTGGCATCAATTCTTCTTTGGATGTCTGATAGAATTTGGCTGTTAATTTGTCTGGTCTAGAGATTTTTGTTGTTGGCAACTTTTTTATTACTATTTTAATCTTGCTGTTTGTTATTGTTCTGTTCGGAGATTCTGTATCTTCCTGGTTCAGTCTAGGAGGGTTGTATATTTCCAGGAATTTATCCGTCTCCTCTAGGTTTTCTAGTTTTTGTGCAAAAAGGTGTTCATTGTAGCCTTGAATGATACTTTGTATTTCTGTGGTATCAGTTACAATATCTCCCATTTCATTTCTAACTGAGCCTGTTTGGAGCTTCTCTCTTCTTTTCTTGGTTAATCTCACTAACAGTTTGTCAATTTAACTTTTTAAAGGACCAACCTTTTTTTTTTTCATTTATCTTTTGTATTTTTTGTTTGTTTCAGTTTCATTTAGTTCTGCTCTGATTTTTGTTATTTATTTTCTTCTGCTGGGCTTGGGTTTGGATTGTTCTTGTTCTTCCAGTTCCATGAGGTGTGACCTTAGATTGTCTATGAGTGCTCTTTCAGACTCTTTGATGTAAGCATTTAATGCTATGAACTTTCCCCTTAGCACCACTTTTGCTGTTCCAGAGGTTTTGATAGGTTATGTCACTATTACCATTCAGTTCAAATAATTTTTTAATTTCCCATGTTGATTTCATCATTGACCCAATGATCATTCAGGAGCAGGTTATTTCATTTCTATGGATTTGCATGGTTTGGAGGGTTCCTTTCTATTTTATTCCACTGTGTTCTGAGAGAGTGCTTGATAAAATTTCAATGGTTTTAAATTTACTGAGACTTATTCTGTGGCCTATCATATGGTCTATCTTAAAGAATGTTCCATGTGCTGATGAATAAAATGTGTATTCTGCAGTTGTTAGGTAGAAAGTTTCGTAAATATCTATTAAGACCATTTGTTGTAGGGTATAGTTTAAGTCCAGTGTTTCTTTGCTGAGTTTCTATCTTGATGACTCATCAAATACTGTCAGTGGAGTATTAAAGACTGCCACTAATGTGTTGGTGTCTGTCTCATTTCTTAGGTCTAGAAGTAATTGTTTTATAAATTTGGGAGCTATAGTGTTAGGTGCATATATATTCAGAATTGTGATATTTTCCTGTTGGATTAGTCCTTTTATCATCATATAATGTCCCTCTTTGTCTTTTTTAACTCTGGTTGCTTTAAAGTCTGTTTTGTCTGATATAAGGATAGCTACTCCTGGTCACTTTTGGTGTCCATTTGCATGAAATATCTTTTTCCACCCCTTTACCTTAAGTTTATATGAGTCCTTATTTGTTATGAGAGTCTCCTGAAGATAGCAAAAACTTAGTAAATTTTCATCTATTCGGCCATTCTGTATCTTTTAAGGAGAACATTTAGGCCATTGACATTCAGTGCTAGTATTGAGATGTGTAATACTATTCTATTCATCATACTATTTGTTGCCTGAATACCTTGATTTTTTTTCACTGTCTTATTGTTCTATAGGTCCTGTGAGATTTGTGCTTTCAGTAGGTTCTATCTTGGTCTATTTTGAAGATTTGTTTTAAGATTTAGAGCTCCTTTAGCAGTTCTTGTAGTGCCGTCTTGCTAGTGGCAAATTCTCTCAGCATTTGTTTGTCTGGAAGAGACTGTATCTTTTCTTCATTTGTGAAGCCTAACTTTGCTGAATACACAACTCTTGGTTGATAATTGTTTCATTTAAGGAGGCCAAAAACAGGACTCCAGTCTCTTCTAGCTTGTAGGATTTCTGCTGAGATATCGGCTATTAATATGACAGATTTTCCTCCATAGATTACCTGACGCTTTACCTCACAACTCTTAATATTCTTTCCTTTGTCTAGACTTTAGATAACCTGATGACTATGTGCCTAGGGGATAATCATTTTACAATGAATTTCCCAGGTTTATTGAAGCTTCTTGTATTTGGATGTGTGGCCCTCTAGCAAGGCTGGGGAAGGTTTCCTCAATTATTCCCTCAAAACTGTTTTCCAAACTTGTGGATTTCTCTTTTTCTTTGGGAACACCAATTTTTCTCAGGTTTGGACTTTTAACATAGTCCCAAACTTCTTGGAGGCTTTGTTCATTTCTTAAAATTCTTATTTGTCTTTGATGGATTGGGTTAATTCAAAAGCCTGTCTTCAAGCTCTGAAGTTCTTTCTTCTGTTTGTTTGATTCATTGCTGAGAGTTTCCAGTGTATTTTGCATTGCTCTAAGTGTGTCCTTGATTTCCAGAAGTTATAACCGTTTTTTATTTATGCTTTCTGTTTCACTAAAGATTTTTCCTTTCATATCCTGTATCACATCTTTAAGTTAGACTTCCCCTTTCTTTTCACAATTGACCTTCTGAATTCTTTTTCTGGCAATTCAGAGATTTTGTCTTGGTTTGAATCCATTACAGGTGAACTGCTTATGATCTTTTCGGGGTGTTAAAGAACCTTGTTTTGTCATATTACCAGAATTGTTTTTCCTGTTCCTTCTCATTTTGGTGGTCTATGTCAGAGGGAAGATCTGGGATTCAAAGGCTGCAGTTCAGATTCTTTTTTCTCACGGGGTGCTCTCTTAATGTGGTGTTCTCCTACTTCCCCTAGGAGAGGGGCTTCCTGAGAGCCAAACTGTAGTGATTGTTTTTGTTATTCTGCATCTACCCATCCAGTGGAGCTACCAAGGCTCTGGTTTGCTACTGGGGAGTGTCGGCAAAGTGTCCTGTGATATGATCCATCTTCAGGTCTTGCAGCTGTGGATACCAGCATCTGCTCCAGTAGAGGTAGCAGGGGAGTGAAGAGGATACTGTGAGAATCCTTGGTTGTATTTTTGTTTAGTGTGCTGGTTTTGTTTTGGTTGGCCTCTAGCCAGGAGGTGGTGTTTTCAAGAGTACATCAGCTGTGGTCCTATAGGGAGGATGCAAACTTTCCCTAGGGACATCTGGTTAAGTATTCAGGTTTCTCAGGTGGTGGGCAGGGCCAAGAGATCATGAGCTTTTTCTTCGCCTACCAGCGCAGGTAGAGAAAGACCACCAGGTGGAGGCAGGGATAGGCATGTCTGAGCTCAGCCCCTCCTTGGGCAGGGCTTGATGAAGCTCCTGTGGGGGACAAGGGTATGGCTCCCAGTCCAACGGAGTTATATTCCCAGGGGGATTATGGCTGCTTCTGCTGAGCCATATAGGTTTCCAGGGAAGTGAGGGAAAGCTGGCAGTCACAAGCCTCACCCCACTCCTACACAGCCTGCAGTCCTAAAGTCTGGTCTCATTCCCACCCTACCCCTCCAACAGCACCGAGTCTATGGTAATGAGAGATGATCTGTAAGAATATAGAGACTAAAGAGCAAATAATAGGGGATTTTCAATATTCAGAGGAGAAGTTTAGGTTATATAAAGTGCGGCTTACCTTGTACCTGGGAACTTCATGACATTAATGCTGTATTCATTGTCTATCTATGGTGCTATCTATGGTGCTGCTTCTGTCCTGCTACTATGCCACCTCGCTATTCAAACAGTACAGAGTAGACCACACAATACTATTTACTGAATGAATAAAGGAAGAATTCACATCCCCATAGCTCTTTCCAAAACCAATGTTATTCATTATACCTTTGTTCCATAGCAAAGCTACAGTGCAAAAATGTATTGGAAAGGCAGTGTTTGAATTGTTAAATTAACAAATGACTGCTCTCTCAGCCTACATTTTATCTGCCAGCCAATGATGTAAACAGGCGTGTAGGGCATAAACCTGGCTCCTGCTGAGAGTGTAGTCTTTTTTCCTCTACTACCGGAGTTGTTTATGGTACAGCTGGAGAATAACCAGGACTGAAATTCCATTTTTGTAACTGCAGAATTAGAGATCATGGGGAAGAACCAAAAAAATTGCAGACACATCCACACAAAACTTCTGATCCTGAAAAGTGAACCCAACTCAATATTCTATGCATGGAATGCCAGGAGGTAAATGTAATTTTTGAGAAAAGATTACAAACTAAATGGAAATAGAGTTTTAATTATGAATTCTTTGATGTTTCCCTGTTTGAGTTTCCTTGAGGACTTTTGTCTTATGTTTTATTTCTCAAAAAAACATGTTTAGTGTTTAATGCTGCTATCAAAAATAAATATTAAAAATTTTTTTGTACCTAATCTCAGAAGCCCACTCAGAGGCCTTCAGCTGTGTCTGTGCAGACCTGTTTGTCTGGCTGATCTGGGGCTCAGACAGTGTCCTTTCTTATGCTCCTAGTGGTATCCCATTCCATTTCAACTTCATACCCACTCCACTCCTGAGTCCTACTTCAGCAGTCAATGCAGCTCACGTCCTTTTACCCAGATCTCGCACTTAAATGTCATAAAGTAGCTTTGAAGTAATTTTTAATCAATGGAGAGTTTTGTATCATGTTGTTTTAATCCACAGACTCAAACAATATTATCAAATTCTTTAATTTGATAGGTTGAGTGTCAACCTTGAACTTCATTTAACACTGTCTTTTAACATTTAAATATTTTCTGACTAAAATATGGATCAGTATTGTCTTTACCACAAACAATGTCCAAGAAATTTGAAGAATGAAAAATATTCTACAAATGGAAGATGTTACTGTTGCCACACACAAGAAATCACTCCTTCAGCTAAGGGTGCAATTTAAGAGCATGTGTCAGGGAAAACAAGAGATATTGATAAAACAGCATTTGTCTAAGAACCCTGAAGGACCTTCAAAATATAATCATCTATAGTACATATCACTAATCTAGTCTCAACTATCACCCTCTCTAACTTGGGTCATTGCATAGTCTCCAAACTGGTCTACACAGAGCAGCCAGAGTGATCTCTGCAAACCCTGTTTCCTACTAAATTTAAAGGGAGGTTCACATCCTGTATGAGGGCCCACTTGGCCCTCAGAGATATGGCCTTTGCATCTTTCTAAATTCATCTTTACCTACTCTTCCCTTGATTCACTGCATTTGGACTACACTGGCCTTTTTTCAGTTCTTCTAGTTGGCCAAGCTCATTCCTACCTCTGTTCTCTTCAGTAGAATCTTCGTGGCTCCAGATCTCATTACCTAGGTGTTAATTCAGATGTCACTTTGAAAATTATTCCATAAAAGCTACCCTGGCACTCTCTAGCAGTCTGAGAAATCAAATCCTGATTTGTACATTTGGCAATCAGTGCTATGGAGGTAACAGGGAAATCTTTGTAGGCAGATGAAATTCTCTTAAGAGATGGCCTTATAGTATAAGTCTAGATCACTTAACCTCTTATCACCTCAATCTCTTATCAGTAAAATGGAAACAAGAACAGTAAATTGCCTAGCTCTTCAATTAGTTTATTTGAAAAGGGTAAAACAGAATGGCATAGTTGATTGAAGGGTCAGGGGCTGTGAGTACAGACTTTTTGGTAGGTGGAACCAGAGGGAACACTGAAAAGCTGATTAGCAGCTCAACAGAGATGGAAGCTTCTAGGATAGAGGGGAAGGAGAAAAAAAGAATAAGGAAGCAGTAAAAGGTGATTGCCTTTAGGGCAAAAAATAAAAAGGATAAACTTTTGAAAGAAAGAAGCTATTTCCTAAATGATGGGATGTCAAGACATACTGAATAAAGATAGAAAACATGTGTTGTATACACATTCAAGCTTCTTAGAGCAGGGATTCAAGAAATATCCAAGCATATCACGTGATCATCAGTGACCAGTAGTAATTGAGGCTGAATTTATGATTCATAAGGAGATATGTAAAGACTCTTAACAGAACTTTAAAAAATTGTCTTAAAGCCCAAATTTTCACTTTGTTTCTCATTTACAACATAGTAAATATCATCTCACTTAGTACTTTATAAAGTAGAAGAAAACAACTTTGTGAATACCTGAAGCCTCAGTTGTGATGAAAATGAATCTAAGATGGTAGATTACTTAGGAAAATAGTAGTGGGGAATTGTTAATGTACAGTAAGTGCAAGTATGAGCTTTGAGTTACTTGAGTTTTCATTTAAAAAATGAATAAAAATAAATATCACTTCCTTCTTTTTCCTTTCATCTTAATGTGTGTGTTTGTGTGTGTGTGTGTGACACACACACACAGAGAAAGAGAAAAAGAGGGAGAGAAACTTGTTTTAGATAAAACCAAACTTGTCTTAGATAAAAACTGTTGTCTGTAATTCAAAACACAATATATGAGAAAGGACTGGCAAATACAATGAAGACTGAAGGCCCAGTGGGAAGCTGAGTAGTGCTACAGCTACAGATCTCAAGTGAAACTAACAGAACTCTTGATTGAAATTACAGATCACATCCTGATTAATAAAACCAATAGTTCTTTGGAATGATGAAAAAGATATGTCCTGAACATGTTATGACAGTAAAATAAATCAAGGAAGAGCCAACAAACAAAGGAACTATCCAGATACAGTACTGTGATGAGTGAGATGTTAGAGAACCAGGGTGGAGGAAAGGGGCTGTATTGTGAAGAGTCTGGCAGCTGCCAATCACAGTTGTTTGGAAAGATATAAAGGCTAAAAGAATTCATGGATATATCACCCTGTGCCCAAAGGTACTACTTGTGAAGCATGGAGAATCTATCCTTGCCTGCAATGCTCCTTTATTAGATGACACAAGAAAAACCCACCTCCTTTTCAAAAATGACAGAGCAACAACAATAGGAAACTAATACATGATAGTCACAAAGACTACAAAAATAAAGAAGAAATGAAAAACAAGTGACAAGGAAGAAAAAAGAATTCAGGAATAAAGAAATTGCCTTTGCAGTATCATTCAGGACATAGGCATGGGCAAAGACTCCATGACTAAAACACCAAAAGCAATGGCAACAAAATCCAAAACTGACAAATGGGATCTAATTAAATTAAAGAGCTCCTGCAGAGCTTCATCAGAATGAACAGGCAACCTACAGAATTGAAGAAAACTTTTGCAATCTATCCATCTGACAAAGGGCTAATATCCAGAATCTACAAGGAGCTTAAACAAATTTACAAGAAAAAAAAAAAAAACCCTATCAAAAAGTAGGCAAAGGATATGAACAGACACTTTTCAAAAGAAGACATTTATGCAGCCAACAAAAATATGAAAAAAGCTCATCCTCACTGGTTATTAGAGAAATGCAAATAAAAACCACAATGAGATATCATCTCATGCCAGTTAGAATGGTGATCATTAAAAAGGAAACAACAGATGCTGGAGAGGATGTGGAGAAATAGGAACGCTTTTACACTGTTGGTGGGAGTGTAAATCAGTTCAACCACTGTGGAAGACAGTATGGCGATTCCTTAAAAATCTAGATGCAGAAATACCATTTGACCTAGCAATCCCATTACTGGGTTTATACCCAAAGGATTATAAATCATTCTACTACAAAGACTCATGCACATGTATGTTTATTGCAGCACTGTTCACAACAGCAAAGACTTGGAACCAACCCAAATGCCCATCAGTGATAGACTGGATAAAGAAAATGTGGCACATATACACCATGGAATACTACGCAGCCATAAAAAAAGGATTAGTTCATGTTCTTTGCAGGACATGGGTGAAGCTGGAAACCATCATTTTCAGCAAACTAACACAGGAACAGAAAACCAAACACTGCATGTTCTCACTTATAAGTAGGAATTGAACAATGAGAACACATGGACACAGGGAGGGGACCAACACACACCAGGGCCTATTGGGGTTGGGGGACTAGGAGAGGGAGAGCATTAGCGGAAATACCTAATGCAGATGATGTTGATTGGTGCAGCAAACCACCATGGCACGTGTATACCTATCTAACAAACACTGCATGTTCAGCACATGTATCCCAGAATTTAAAGTATAATTTTAAAATGCCTTTACATGATAAGATGTTATAGGAAAACATACATGATCTCAGTGAATATATGACGAGATATCATGTAGAGATAAGTCTTTGGCAGATAGAACTAAAGACAGAAGGAAGCAAAAAAGAGAAAAGAAAATCTTATGGAAAAGGAGACACCACTGCAAATACAGAAAGATAGGAGGACAAGATTTAAAGACTGAGAAAATTAAGATGGAAATAAATTCAGTGTTTAAAGCAATGAGAAATAAAAAGCTGTATATGGAAGACCAACAAAAAGAGATTCCATCTATGTATATTTAAAACTTCAAAAGTAAAGAATGATAATCATAACAAATATAGTCAAACATAAGTTCATTTTTTCCAGAAATAAATGATGATTGAAAACATGTTGAAGATATATTATGCTTCACAATTAAACAAAATTCAGAATAATCTATATCAAATATCTTATTAAAATTATTTAATCTTAAAGATAAAAACTGCTTTCAGTATATAAGCAATAATGTCAATTTATCAATGAAATGGAAATGTGGGTTATTATTATATTCCTTCACAACAACATTCAGAATTCATAGATAACATTCATAGAATTGCTTGCAAGCTCCTCAAGAAAGGAAACTATGACTCTCAAATTTTGTGCCAAGACAACCAAGTGTTAGTTGATTAATTTAATTGGCAGGACTGTAGATGAGAGAAAGGTAAAAACCATATTGCCCAGACTCACTTGCAAATATGGTTCTTATTTCAAATTCCAATCCATCAGTTAGATGCACTCGTGAGATTTAGAAGGCAGAAAGGTGCAGAGTTCATCTTTCTGACTTTTTAGTAGCATGGACACGGGTTTCCTGCAATAACATTCTACTTTTTTATTCTCCAGGATTTTAGATATCAAAAGATAAGTATGATTGTATCAGTGTAAGTGGCAGCTTCTTAATTCTGGTTTCCTAAGCTCTGATTGGCAGCTATGAGTTTATAGATTTAATTCAATATTTGTAGAGTTTACCTCAGAAGTAATAGCTCTGCTGTCAGAAGAGTCCTATATTGTTCTGAGAAATATTTCTGAAATATTAATTATTTATATTATCTACATTAATTATCTACATTTTTTACGGTGAATTTTGCTCTCCTGCCCTGAACTCTAATTAATAAAGTAATTAAACTATTGTTCAATTATAAAGACAATAAATACACTTTTTTTAAAAGTTGGGATACAGTTACTGGTATGGAAATAGTAGAAGAGGATGAATTTCAATGAACCAAGGGATTAATGGAAAAAGTAGAAAAAAAAATAGAAGGGAGTTGAATCATTTAGCTGTGAATCAAAGACAAAAATAATGTGCATTGGTATTATGATTGCAGAAAATAAATGTAAATATTATTAGTTCTTCTCATGCAAAAACGGTTTCACTGACAAAACTTGTGTGGGGGAGGGTAACAGGTGAGAAGTGGTTTGAGTATGCTGATTTACTGCTTTTATAGACAGGAGCAAGAGTAGTATTAAAAGTACAAAAAATGGAAGGCTATTTTAAAGTAAAATAAAAATAATATTCCATCTGGGTGATGAAGAAAAAAATTGAGGAACTAAACTAGTATGGACTAAACTAATTTTGTCATTGCTTTTCATGGAAAATGCATACATAATGTCTCAAAAATGAGAGGAATAAATATATTATAAATTAAAAAGATCAACTTTCTAAATTACTAAAATAAGTTATAGATGGACAAGAAAACAAAAGAGGTTATAAAAAGAACAAACATAAAAATGATAGAACTAGGCCTATTATATCAGTAAGTGTAAATGGTTCAAACAATAAAATGTTACGTTTAAAAGCAAAGTTTATCTACTATATACATAATATATACCTAAAACAAAATTACTAAATGGGATATATAAAAAATAATAATCTTTGCAGTATATTTAGTAATCAAATATGATGGGAAACAACTTACTGACCCTCATGGATATTGTGATACATTATACAATGGAATACAATGTATCTTCTAGAAAATATGAAATGACTTTATATTTGTATGTAAAGACCTATATGTTATGTTAAAAACTGAAAAAGAATGGAGAATGGTGCATAATCTATCATTTGTTTATTTACATACATAAAGATCTATATAAAAACGCTTGATGTGCATAGCATATCACTAAAAGGGTACATAATTAAATAGGTAATATTAGCTCTCCCTAAGGAAAAGGAATGGGTGGCGAGAAGTAAAGAGGGAGATTTGCTTATTACTATGTAGCATTTTTACTTTTGAATTTTTATTGTCCATAGGAATTACCTGTTTTGTTAAACATTTTTAAGGAAAAAAAAAAAAAGAAAGCTTGTACATCTGAGTTTTTGAGTCTCGGCTTTGTCATTTAATTGGTTGTGCTTGCTAGCTTAAATCAGTTTCCTTATCACCCTAACGGAGGCAAGAGTATTAACCAACTTGTAGGGTTGGTTAAGACATCTGCAGGGACCAAAACACTAGAAAGTGTGACCTTACCCATTACCTTAGAAACCTGTACTAAGAGTAAGGTATTCCCTCACTGGACAATTTTGTAGAATCAGTTTAGTCTCTAAAGCCTTTTATAAATGCAAAACATTAAGCTAAAATTAGGACTGTTTACCTAATGTGTTACATAATATGTTTCTAAGGTTTTTCCTGAATTATCTAAATCACTTCTGTTTTTTACAATAGGACATGATTCCAAAATAGAATCTTTACCAAAATGGGTATTAAGTGGCATCAAAGAATCAAGATGCCACAATCAAGCAGCTGTTTGTGGCATGCATTTCTCCCCTTTATGGAACCTTGATCTGAAAATGGCCCTATAAACTTTGCCACAACTAACACTGACTCATGACCAGGCAACTTCTTACATTAAAAAATTCAATTTTTAACCAAATTATCTTAATTATCTTGTTTCCATTTGTGTTACATTAAAAAATTCAATTTTTAATCAAATTATCTTAATTATCTTCTTTCCATTTTCCCGAAATATCTAGATAATTGCTTCAGCTGTCTCTTTCATCTGCCTCTGCAGACACAGCTCCACACTCTAATATGCTCCAAGTTTCCTAAGAACTTCTATTGAAGTAGTTATTACTTGTGGAGCTCATTTTCCTAAGAGCTATAAAAGATTCAGCAGGTAACTGGTGTTATGACGGTGTTGTTTTTCTTGGAAGTACTATTAAAATAAATTGAATTTTAAAAAATGGTACCATCAGAGGGCCCACTTTATAAGAAAAGAAATTCTGAGTAGAATATGAGCAGGCAAACTTAACACCCATATCCTCCAACTCATTTCTCCCTTTTGCCCAGGGAATATTTATTTGGGAGACAGAATTTTCTGAACCACTTTCACACGTTTTAATTTTGTTCCATGCACTGACCTGTGGGACAAAGAAAATGAGCTTTCCATCTAGCCTCATATGAGTACGGATGACTAGTACTCATAATAGGCAATGAGATATCCTTGCCATTTTATTATTTTACGTGCATAAATCTCTAAATTATCTACCAATAGTTGACTTTGTAGGAGAATATCATTCACCTAAAAACCAGCATTTAAAGCAACAACAGTCCTTATTTTTAATGTGGTTTTACCAAAATAGCATTATGTAAGCATATGCATTGTTTCTAGAGAATTTGGAAACGGTAACAATGGAAGAGTAAGCTTGCATTTCTTCCTAAGATAAGCTCTGATTTGGAAAACATAATTATATCTAAGCATTAATGATGGCCCCTTTGTAACCATCAATTTTAAATTTCCAATAAATGCAATTCCCGAAACAGGATATCTAATAAATAGGGATCATGATAAGTACCTATCCAGCTACGACGACCAGAGAGATCACATACTTATAGAGTGTCTGACACATAACAGATGCTTAACAAATAAAGGCTAATATAACATACATAAAATTGCCACAGCAAAGCAATAGTGTACTTATTAAGAACTTAGACTCTAAAGTAAAGCAATCCAGCTTTGAAAATCATTTGCAATTGCTCTTATCAAGACAAAACCAGGTAATATTGGAAATTGTTTAGCAAAGTACCACTCTGCTAATGAATTTAAAATAAATGTAGTTTTCTGTACTCAATTCTCATTATCATAAAGTCTTTGTATGTAATTATTCAATTAAAATTACATAGACAATAAAAATAAAATTCCTTATATAATTATTAATTGCCTGTTGCCAGCATACGTGTTCAACAAGTCGTTTACCTCTATATAATCACAACTAGAAAATTATTTAATACATTTTGGGTTTATCCAAAACGAGGTCAGTATCTACCTTCTTATGCTGTTGGAATTGACTTCAAATGTTATGATTTTCTACCTAGTTGAAATAATGTAAGAATATGAAATAAGAATGTATTCAATCCCATTATGTACCAAGTTCACTCTTCTAGAAGCTGAGGAGCAGGTGATGAGTAAAAACATACAGTGTGGCTGGGCTCAAAGGCTCATGCCTGTAATCCCAGCAATTTGGGAGCCAAAGTGGGTGGATCACTTGAGGTTAGGAGTTCCAGATCAGCCTCACCAACATGATGAAACTCCATCTCTACAAAAAATATAAAAATTTTATCCATGCATGGTGGTGGGCACCTGTAATCCCAGCTACTTGGGAGACTGAGGCAGGAGAATCGCTTGAACCTGGGAGGTGGAGGTTGCAGTGAGCCAAAATTGTGCCACTGCACTCCAGCCTGGGTAACAGAGCAAGACTCTGTCTCAAAACAAAAAACAAAACAAAACATACAGTGTGGATCCTGGTGGACCTCATTATTTAGTGAAGAGATAAGACATTATTAATCAAATTATTAAAAGGTATAAATACAGCTGCTTGAGTGCTATAAAGATACGATGCCAGAAGAAATTTTTATAGAAAAAAATCATGTTGTCACTGAGGTCAGGAAAGGCTTTTTCTGAGGACAGGCTGACTGAGAGATTCAGTGAAGAGGAGTTAGCTATGCAAAGGGACGTAGAAAGCCTACTCTGAGCAGAGGGGTATCAGAGACAATGGGCCAGCTGTAGAGACAGCTATTCACATTTTAGAAACTGAAACCTAGTGTGACTGGAATTCAAAGAGCAAAACCAAAGACTTATTGAGAAGGGTCAGGCCTTTTTATTCATGGTTTTGATCTTTACGAGCAATGGAAAGTTATTAAAGAATTCTGAGTAGTAGGATCACCTGATCATAACTACATTTTGAAATAGCCCACTCTGGCTATGGTACGGAGAACATCTTCTCGTGGAGCGAGAATGGATGTAGGAATGCCAGTTAAGAGAGCATGATAGAAGTCCAAGTCAGGGTAGGACAGTAGTGATGAAGAGGAGAGATTTAGGAGATATTATATTTTATTAAACATTATAATTTTGATCTAATTTGAAGAATTACTGTCAGGAGATGCATATGTGTCAGCTCACACCAACTTTTACTTGTAAAATTGATGCCAAGGTGGGCAGATCACCTGAGGTCAGGGGTTCAAAACCAGCCTGGCCAACATGGTGAAACCCCGTCTCTACTAAAACACAAAAATTAGCCGGGCATGGTGACATGTGCCAGTAATCCCAGGTACTCGGGAGGCTGAGGCAGGAGAATCGCTTGAACCTGGGAGGTGGAGTTTGCAGTGAGCTGAGTTTGTGACACTGCACTCCAGCCTGGGTCACAGAGCAAGACCCTGTCTCAAAAAAAAAAAAAAAAATTTATACTGTGTTCTTTGTATGTGCCATTGAACATGATAACGTGGTAATTAAGGGCAATGAGCATTAAGTAATATGTAAGCCAAAGGGACATGCTTATTTCTCCACTACATGATTAAGGTTTTCTCCAGAAGCCCAGAAATATTAAACTGTTCTTATATGGAGTGGGTATTGATCCATTCTTACTACAATTCATGATTAAACTTTTCCCACAGTGTGGGTGGATTTTTTTCTGTTATAATATTAAAATAATAACATACATTCTTCACTTTGAGGAAAAATTATACCGTATGATGTGAAATTAAAAGATACATTTGTTTTTAGAATCCTGCAGTATATAATTAAGTAGAAAATATTTTATTTTGATATACCAATTGATTACATACAGTTATTTTGTGGCTTAAGATATAATTTTGCAAGTGTCAAGTACATACTAGAATTTATTTTCTTCATCGACTTTCAGCAAAAGAAATTTAAACAACAAAGCAAACGGATAATGAATCCAATAGAGAAACATTCAAAACTTTAACAAAGGAAAATACCTTGGCTTACTTTCTTGTTAACTTTCTTATTTGCATCAGTTGCCTCAAAACAAAACCAATCTAAAATCATACTAAATCAGATATAACAATTCATGTGAAGGGAATGTACAGTCTGTATTTCAGAGATTATAATGCTAAACAAATCCATTTCAAGTAATTTTTGTACTTTTAAAAGTGTGAATCTATTTGCAATATTTTTTTCAAAACTGATTGAATGTCCTTTCCCCAAGTAAGTGAGCTATTAAATATTTAAGGCATAGCTAATGTGTCTGGTCTTTTGTGAAGATTTCAGGATCTCACACTAATAAAACAAAGTGTTCCTCTCTCCGTGCCGCTGCTCAATTTGAGACTTAGCTCTATTCTATTACTGAATACTGTCTGCAATGACTGGTCCCCACGTTTTTTTTTCCATCTTACAATGTCTGGTGTCTAGCACAAAGACTAACATATATTATGTAATCAATAAATAGTTATTGTATGAATGGCTATGGTCCATCACTTATATTCTCCAAAATCATTTCGATAATCCATGGTCCTTCAATTCTATAAATGCACTATGTGAGTAAACTTCTTTTGGACATTTTAACACAAACAAAAATATATATTGGCCCTTAATAACTTACACATGTAAATATTCACACAAGGCAAATAGTAATCATTTCAAGAAAAAGTGATTGAGGAATCAAAATCATATATATATATATATATATATATGAAAGTTTTTGAAAAATAATCTTTTGCTTTGCAAAGACAAGTTGCTATTTGCTGGCTATTTAGACAACTGATAGCATAGTCAGAACTGCATCTAGTCTGTCTAAATTCAGAAAACATTCTCTTCTGCCTCCCTGTAGTATTTACTGTGCCAGCATTTTCCAAATTTCTGTCACCTATGTACAATCAGCACCATTTATTTATTTAATGTCTTTCTTAAACTCAACTTTTAACTTAAAGAATGTATTTATCAACTCTATATTACTATAATAAATGGAAGCAATATGTATTAATATTTGATATTCATCCTCCCATCTCTGCTTTTGTCCCCCTATTTCACCTTTTTAATCTTATTTGGGGTTTGTAAAATGTTTTATTTTGTTATTTCATTTTACTCCTCTACTAGCTTGTGTTATCTATTTTATTATAGTGGTTATGCTAGATATTGCAACATGAATGCTTGCTTACTAAAGTCAAATGAAATTAGTACTTTAGCTTCCTGAACAATGAATGAAATATAATACTTAACTCAATACTTTATACCATTACTGTTGTCATTTATTTTATTGCTGCATATGTTATAGGCTGTACATCATTTCTCTTTAACAATCAATATTCCTTTATAACCACCTATATATTTCCCCCTTCTAGTACTTTTCTATCTTTCCTAAAGTTCCACGCTTCTTGGAATTATTTTCCTTCAATTTCAATAATTTTTTAAATATGTCTTGGGTGTGCTGCTGATGAATTCTTTCAGGGTTTTTTTTAGAGGATATTTTCCTAGAGGGTAAATCATGGGTTGTTTAAAAAAAAAAAAAAACACCCTGGTTGAGATAGATTTGCAGTTGAATTCTACCCTAGTTGTACAAAGAATAGCTGGTACCAATTCAACTGAAACTATTCCAAAAAATTGAGGAGGATGGATTCCTTTCTGACTCAATCTATGAAGCCAGCATCACCCTGATACCAAAATCTGGCAAAGACACAACAAAAATAGGAAACTAGAGACCAATATCCCTCAAGAAAATACTCACAAACTGAATTTAACAGCATATCAAAAAGTTAATTCACCATGATGAAGTAGGTTTCATTCCTGGGATGCAAAGTTGGTTCAACATACACATATTGATAAATGTGATTCATCACATAAACAGTATTAAAAATGAAAACCATAAGATCATCTCAATAGATGCAGAAAAAAGCTTTCAATAAAATCCAACATCCCTTCAGGACAAAAACCTAAGAAACTGGGCATCGAAGGAACATGCCACAAAATAATGAGTTATCTATGACAAACACAGAGGCAACATCATACTGAACAGGCAAAAACTGGAAGCATCCCCATTGAGAACTAAAACAAAACATGGTTGCTCACTCTAACCACTCCTATTCAACATAGAACTAGAAGTCCTAGTCAGAGTAATCAGGCAAGAGAAAACATAAAAGTCAATAAAACAGGCAAAGAAGAACTCAGACTATCTCTCTTCATGGAAAGTATGATCATATACCTAGAAACCCCTAAAGATTCTAAAGATTCTGCCAAAAGGCTTTTGGAACTAACAAGTGACTTTAGTACAGTTTCAGGATACAAAGTCAACATACAAAAAATAGTAGCATTTCTATACACCACTAAAAGGTTCAAGCTGAGAGCCAAATCAAGAGTGCAATCCCATTTAAAATAACCACAAAAATAATTTTTTAAACCAAAAAGGTAAACTATCTGTAAGTGGAGAACTACAAAATGCTACTAAAGGAAATCATAGACGAAACAAACAAATGGGAAAACATACCATGCTCTATACACTGGAAGAATCCATATCATTAAAGTGGTCATACTGCCCAAAGCAAACTACAGATTCAATGCTATTCCTATCGAACTATCAATGTCATTTTTCATAGACCTAGAAAAAAATTACTCTAAAATTCACCTGGAACCAAAAAAAGAGTCCAAATAGGCAAAGCAAGCCTAAGAAAAAAGGTAAAAAAAAAAAAAAAAAAAAAAACCAGAGCCACAGCCATTACACTACCTGACTTCAAAGTATACTATAAAGCCACAACTACCAAAACAGCTTGGTACTTGTACAAAAACAGACTTATAGACCAATGGAACAGAACAGAGAACCCAGAAATAAAGCAGCACATCTTCAGCCATCTGATCTTCAACAAAGTCTACAGAAATAAGCAATGGAGAAAGGACTCCCTATTCAATAATGATACTTGTATAAATAGGTAGCCATACGCAGAAGAATAAAACTGTACCCCTACCTTTTGCCATATACAAAACCTAACTGAAAATGGATTAAAGATTTAAATGCAAGACTTCAAACTAGGATTCTTAAATCCTAGGAGAAAACATAGAAGACACCATTCTGGACATCAGCCTTGGGAAAGAGTTTATGACTAAGTCCTCAAAAGCAATTTTACAACAAACAAAAGTTGACAAGTAGGACCCAATTAAAATAACGAGATTCTGTACGGCCAAAAAAACTATTAACAAGAAAGTAGACAACCTAGAAAATAGGAAAACATATTTTCAAACTGCGCACCCGACAACTATCTAATATCCTGAATTTTAAGGCACTTAAACAAATCAAGCAAAAAAATGAAAAATGCCATCAAAATGGACAAAAGATATGAGCAGACCGTTCTCAAAAGACATACCACTGTCCAACAAATATATGATAAAAAGTCCATCATCACTAATCGTCAAAGAAATCCAAGTCAAAACCATAATGAGATACCATTTCATACCAGTCAGAAAGGCTATCATTAAAAAGTCAAAAAGTAACAGATGCTGGTGAGGCTGCAGAGAAAAGGGAAACTTATACACTTAGTGGGAATGTAAATTAGTTTGGTCACTGTGGAAAGCAGTTTGGCAATTTCTGAAATAACAAAAAGCAGAACTGCCATTTGACCCAGCAATCCTATTAGTGGGTATATAACTAAAAGAAAACATATCTTTCTACCAAAAATACAAATGCACTTGCATGTTCATCACAACACTATGCACAATATCAACAACATGGAACCAACCTAGGTGCCCATCCATGGTGGACTGGATAAATAAAATGTAGTACATATTGCCATGGAATACTGTGTAGCCAAGAAAAATAATGAAATCATGTCCTTTGTAGCAGCATGGATGCAGCTGGAGGCCATTATCCTAAGCAAAATAATCCAGGAATAGAGAACAAAATATGGCATGTAATCATTTATAAATGGGAACTAAACATTGGGTACTCATGGACATAAAGATGTAACAATGGACACTGGGGACTATCAGAGGGGAGAAGTGAGGGGGCAAAGGTTTAAAAACTATCGGGTACTACGTTCAATACTTGAGTGATAGAATCATTCATACCCCAAACCCCAGCATCACATAATATACCCAGGTAACGAACCTGCATGTATACCCCCTGAAAGTAAAATAAAGTCGATAAATAAATTTCTAGTTTTTATTTTAGCACTTAAAGATATCATTTTCTCTTGTCTTTCACAGTCACTATTGGAAAATTAACTTTATGTTTTATTGTTTCTCTTTTGAAAATAACATGATTGCTCTTAATTTTTTTTCCTTTTCTCTGATATTTAATAATTTGGCTGCAGTGATCTTTGGTGTGATTATTTCTTATTTTTCCTGCTTGGGTGCTGTTAGACTTTTGAATTTGTAATTTGATGCCATTTATTACTTTTGGAATATTTTTGGTTATTTTGTTTGTAAATATGGATATCCTATTGTCTTTGCCCTCCAATTTGGCATTCCAATTGCATATATATTTGAATTTCTCACTGCAGCTCATATACTGATATTTTCTTTTTCTTTATTATTCTTTCTTTCAGAGCTTCCTTTAGATGTATTCAACTATCTCTAATTGCATTTATAGTATCTTCTCTATGTCCCTTCTCTTGTGAAACCCATCCAATAAGGACTTAATAGTATATATTGTATTTTGCAGCTCTAGAATATCAACTTGTTTCATGTATTTCAACTCTTTAGTGAAACTCTCCATATATTCCTAAATTTAGTACATGTATACTTCTGCCCTTTGATATATTAATAATAGTAATTTTAAAGTCTACAGATACAGACTAAATCCATTATTGGATTGTTAGTCTGCTTATATGTTTCTTTTGATTATTAGTCACATTTTCTTGTTTATTCACATTTTCAATAATTTTTTATTGTATGTGCATATCATATATTAAGGAAACATAAAGGATCTGGTTGAGTTTATCTTCTATCTAGAGTTCCTGTTTAATTCTGTAAGGTGGGTAGGGTACCTGTGAGGGGTGTTAATAACTTCTACTCAATCATGGATTATAGTGAGCAATTGACTGGTTTGGTGCTTTAGTAAGAATTCATTCATTTCTGATTCATTCATGTTATTTAGGCATGTTCCAAGCTTCCTCTTGGGAGACTGGTAGGTTTATACCTCCTGATCTCTAAATAACTACGAAAATTCAGTCAGCCTTTGTAGGTCTTGGGTTTTTCTGTTTGCCCTTCCACTCCATGCTATTTCCAAATATGGTAGATGTCATGAGAAGATGACAAACTATGTGTTTGAGGCAGGCCTGTTCCTCAAGCAGGATTTTATTTCCTTAATTCTGTGAAGGTATGGGAAGAGGTCAGACTTCACCAAGAGAAGAGGTCAGATTTCTCTAAAAAGCTCCCAGTCCTCCAGCATGACCCCCAGATTTGGCAAATAGGTGATGGGGAAAACAGGATTCTGGGCGCCTTGAGTTTCTTAAATATTGTGCAAATTCTACACAGAAATTTTGTTAATTTTACTTTCTCCTTTGTATGAGCAAAGCCTGACCCTTAATTCATACTGAGAACTGGAAATTATTTCCAGGGAAAAAAAACAACAGGTATCAATTTTGCACATTGGAAAAGCTTATCCCTCTTGGAATTTGTTTATTTAATCCTCTCTGTTTTCACAGCTCTATTATACACAGTTCACTTAAGACTCTAGGAGTTACGCTTCTGTGTATCTGCTGATTTGTTTTTTGTTTTGTAATTTGAGATAGTTCATGAATAGCTTGAAAATTGATGGTTTACATCTTAAATATCCATCGATTTTTAAGCTATTCATGAGAAAACCAAGAGTTACAGTGCAAACTCATTAAGGCTATTCTGCCTTGGGCAGAGAAAGACCATGTGGAGAGAAGATATGAGGAGGGAGGAATCTCTCTTTTTACAGGGGTTCTTTACATCCACTTCAAACAAACAGATCTGTTTCAAATGGTTTTACATCATCAACTTATAGCCAATGAGACTCTAAATACAGGATTGTATAAATTGAAAACCATGCTTGATGATCAAACACTTGATTTACTGTAGCTGAAAAATAGACAACGATTTTTCTGCTTAAAAGAAAAATATAATAGAAGTTAAAGGGAAAGATGGAGGAAAGTAGGGTGTACTGTTTTTATTTTTATAAAAAATCAATAAAAATGCACATTTTAAAAATTCTGAGTAATAAATTCCTATGTGATAATAGGCAGCAAACTAGTAAAGGAAATAGCAATAAAGAGAGAGAGAGAAAATGAAAAAAAAGTTTAATAATACTCTACAACATATCACAAGATTTTATCTATTATTATAGAAAAATCACATTCTTGTGACTAAAATAACACAGCTGTTCTATTTTACTAACTCAGGAAGATGATGGATACAGAGTAACAACTATAGATAGATAGTAATAGCTATATATTATATCATAACAACTGGAGGCTCAGTACACTGATTGTAAGTTTAACAATTCACAATACCTGAAATTATACATATCATGCCTACATAATATGTATAATTTACCAGGAAACAGATTCACAGAAGAGAATGCACACTGAAACAAAGAAGCAAAGTGAAAAATAAAACTTTGCTTGTTTTATTCTGGTATTCCTTTCCATTGATTTATGGCCTCTTTTAACCTCTTAGTGAGGAGAGACTACTGACTCATGCTAGAGCTATAATGCCTACCTGTATTTTACTTGAAGATTACATATATATTTGTATTCACAGAGTGAGCTACACGTAGTATTTTCCAGAGTATGCAAATTGCCTTAGCTATTTTGTATGTATATGTGCTTAAAAATAGTCTTAAATTGTAAAGAATCTCTTCGGAGAACCCAAAGAATCAATGCAGTCATTATCCTAGTCTAAACATACAGTACCTCTGATAATTATTACCATCACTATTGTTTAGTTATGGTAGTATTTGATAAAATTGTATGGATCAATTCTCTTTAAGTGTGTTACTTGCTACACATGTGCATAGTATAGTCCTAAAATTATATGTCCCTGCTGTTCGATACTTTTTTTTTTTTTTTTTAAAGATCTTTATTCAGAGTACCTTTGAAACACTTTAGGTTTTCAGATTTCTAGGCTATATAATAAGAGAAAAGTATTCATTTGGGAGGTCAGGCAACCCAATCACATAGGCAGTCTGCCAGTTTGAAGATAGTTTGATAACATCAATCTCAATGCTACTGGTGTTCACTTGATAAAGAATATTAATCTCTTTTCACCTTAATGTGATGAGTCTTTATCAGTAGCATTTATGTTTCTTTTATAGCATTATAAGGCATCTCCTATGAACAATTCATCTTTTTGTTCCATAGAACAAGGCAGAAATTATAACTACAGAGTGAACCAAAACTTTAATATTAAATTTTAATATCTTAGTCTTCAAATATTAAACCCATGTCATATTTGTGCTTTTAAGGTACTATTTGATATTATTAAATTTATTCTTCAAAGTCAGAGTTTCATAAAAAGTATTGAGTCTATAGGCTCAATTTTGTTTCATGCTCCCTGGTTTTAAGGTGGATATGAATTATTAGAATTATAACTTGCTACTTAAGAACTTTTTGATAAAGGATTTCAGTCATTCAACAATTGTTTCAACTTCATTTTTTGTGTAATATATGTAGAAATATTATGGTAAGGGTTAAACAGGGGCTAATGAAGACATTATAAAAAGTGTAGATTACAGGGCCAAGGTAAGCCAGACCTCAAAAAGTGGAAAGATTGAGGAATAAAGACAGAATAGAACAGACAACCTAAGTTAAAAGTTACATTGTTTCTTTAATGGAACGTAGTAATCTCAGTACCTTCACTGTAATTGGCTCCTATCTTCTAGAAGCCACTGGTCCACAACGTGATTTAGAGATGCTACTAAAAAGTGGGAAACACTTTCTTATATACCATTGGAAGCAGCCTTAATGCAATTTAGCAGAGGAAAAAAACAAAAAACTACGATCTTGAAGATTGTGGTCAAAAAGAATGTTGAACCCACAGTGCTTTCAGATTCTTTTCAGGATGTTTCAATACAAATTTCATAAAGTTGAAATGCAGGAAGCATGTTTAAAAAACTCTAAGCAACAAAAAAAGAGTAGACATCTACATTAAGTATAAGAGATGAGGAAAGAGATATCCTATATATGATAGATGCATTATTTTAGACACTAAAAATATGTTTTATACTAGTGCTTCTCACACTATGCTGAAAAGCAATTTTTCAAAAATATTTCTATTCACTATAGACCAGTATGTGGTCTTAAAATCTCATAACCAGTTTTAGAACCACTGCTCATAAATATGCAGTATGCACATGACCCATAACCCTTTCAATAAGGTAAGTCCACTGATGATGAATCTGAATGATAGAGCAATGTCAAATTGAGAGGTGACAATATGCTAGCAGCCCTCGCTTGCTCTCAGCGCCTCCTCACCCTGGGCATCCACTCTGGCCACACTTGAGGAACCCTTCAGTCTGCAGCTGCACTGTGGGAGCCCCTCTCTGGGCTGGTCGAGGCCAGAGCCAGCTCCCTCTGCTTGAGGGGAGGTGTGGAGGGATAGGCGTGGGTGGGAACCAGGGCTGCTTGCCCTGCTCCAGGGCCAGTGCAAGTTCCGGGTGGGCACGGGCTCAGCCAGCCCTGCACTTGGAGTGGTGGGCCAGCGCCACCAGTCCAGGGCAGTGAGGGGCTTAGCACCCGGCCTAGCAGCTGTGCAGGGTGCGCTGGGTCATCCAGCACTGCCGGCCGGCTGGCCTGTGCCTGGCTCGAATTCCCGCAGGGCCTCAACTGCCTCTCTGCCAGGCAAGGATGGGGACCTACAGCCCGCCATGCCCGAGCTCGTGACCCCCCCACCCCCCGGTGGGCTCCCGCCCCACCAGAGCCTCCCTAACAGGCACTGCCCCCTGCTCTGGGGTGCCCGGGCCCATCGACCAGGCAAGGGCTGAGGAGTGCAGGTGGACGGCGCTGGACTGGTGGGCAGCTCTGCCCACCGCCCTGGTGCGAGATCCACTAGGCAAAGCCAGCTGGGCTCCTGAGTCAGGTGGGGACTTTGAGAACTTTTATGTCTAGCAGGAGGATTATATATGCACTAATCATCACTCTGTGTCTAGCTCAGGGATTGTAAATGCACCAATCAGCACTCTGTCAAAATGGACCAATCAGCTCTCTGTAAAATGGACCAATCAGCTCTCTGTAAAATGGACCAATCAGCTCTCTGTAAAATGGACCAATCAGCTCTCTGTAAACTGGACCAATCAGCAGGATGTGGGTGAGGTCAGAAAGTGAACAAAAACAGGCTGCCCCAACCAGCAGTGGCAACCCACTTGGGTTGCCTCCCATGCCATGGAAGCTTTGGTCTTTGGCTGTTTGTAATAAATCTTGCTGCTGCTGACTCTTTGGGTCCGCACTGCCTTCATGAGCTGTAACACTCACTGCGAATGTCTGTAGCTTCACCTTTGAAGCCAGCAAGACCACGAACCCACTGGGAGGAATGAACAACTCCAGAGGCACAGCCTTTAAGAGCTGTAACGCTCACCGTGAAGGTCCGCAGCTTCACTCCTGAAGCCAGCAAGACCACAAATCCACCAGAAGGAAGAAACTCTAAACATGTCCGAACATCAGAAGGAGCAAACCCTGGACACACCATCTTTAAGAACTGTAACACTCACCGCGAGGGTCTGAGGCTTCATTCTTGAAGTCAGTGAGACCAAGAACCCACCAATTCCAGACACAAAATCACTACAAAAGTTTCTAAACTTACTCCCAGTTTCTATACATCTCCCTGTGGAGCAGTTGAAATTTCAGGGCCACGACACAGTTTGGGGGAACAAAGTGTATCTTTTCATACTGGAAAGAAGATTCATTTGGTATCAGGAAAGACTCACCTTGGTTTACTGTTTTATAGTTATGATGGCAAATAACATGGTGCTACTGGAAAAAAATTGGACATCATGGCTTCTGCTCCTCTTGTACTTGTTTTGAAACCTTATTTCCTCTTTAGTCTTTCCTTGCCCAGGGTTTAAAGTATCGAACATCGATGTGGGTATTAAAGTAATATTTTGTTTGCTTGGAATCCTACATAAAGAAAAGCTGATGGAGAGATAAGATTTAGAGATTTCTTTTCCGTGGTAAGTTAGGTTCTGCTGCAGGGAGAACATAAGTGGTGGAAAGGAAAGATGCACCTTTTGGAGTCATGAACTTAGCCAAGGGCTGGGGAATTAAGGAGCTGAGAAAGATAAAGGCACAGGTTATTCTGCTTCTCACTACCACTGGGATGGCATGCTTAGGTGAGTGCAAGGAGAAACATGTGGGGTCAATAGGCTTGAGCTCGGCAAAAGGATTTACAAAACCAAAATTTAATCTCATGTGAGGTTCCTTCTGATTGAGTTTACATTCAAAGTTTGTGAACTTTGGATAGCTGGCATCTTAATTAAATTGAAATAAAGAGGAGTATCTCCGTTCTTACCTGCTTTATCAGTACATGACCCAAATTGTTCACAGCTGGAAAAGGAAACATGCGGGCTTTTAAAATTATTGTTATGAAATGTTGTCACTTTGGAGGAAATAACTGGTTCTGAAGTGTGTGAGGATGGGGCCGTTGGAGTTATATGGGCCAGGCTTCGTTTTGCTTTGCTTGTTTAAGAATTTATGATTAAGATAGAATCATATTTAATTATACTGCTCAAAGAACTTGGTATGTTCTAAGGGCAAGCTAGTTTTAATCAACTTGTTTTTAATTTCTTGATGCTACATTAAATTATAGCTAAGAATACAGTAATTAAATCATACCTGAACTAAACCATTTGCCAAATTTTATGTATATGAATTAAAACAGCACAATTATGATTAAAAATTAAAAGCAAGAGTTGCTATGAAAAATCCCTCCACAAATACATGAAAGTTGATCACGCAACTGAGCCAGCTCACTACTGGAAGAAAACCCATATTCCTGAAGAAGATGTAATTTGTATGAAAGAAAACTATTTTTGTTTTGCAATCATTTAAGGAGAAATAATCTCACTTAAGGAGAAAATCTTTCAGAAAAATAGAGGAAGAAAGAATACCTCTTTATTTATTTAATGAAGACAGCAGGACCTTTATTCTAATCTCAAATTAAAATACTAATAGAAAAGAGAGCTAGAGACCAATTGCCCTCATGAGCATGAAAACAAAAAATCCTTCACAGAATATTAACAAGTTGCATTTAGCAAATTCAAACAGATAAAAAGGGAAATATATCATGACCTATTGAAGTTTATCATAAGAATACAATGTTGATGCAACATTTGATAACCAATCAATTCCCTATATAAACAAAGGGGAAATCCACCTGATAATCTCAACAGATACATAAATGGCATTTGACAAATTCAACACACATTTATGATTAGAAAAATAGCTGTGAGGAAGAGAACTGAACTTAATAAAGGGCAACTCTGAGACACCTGCTGCTAACACAGTTAGTGAATGCTAAAATCCTGAATGCTTCTCCTTAAAATTAAGAACAAAGCAAAGATGTCCATTCTCATCACTTCTATTTATCACTTTACTGGAGAGCCTAGTCAGTTCATTAAGGCAAGAAAATAAATAGTAAAACCCATACACGTTGGAAAGGAAGTAACGAAACTGTATTTGTGGATAGCAAGGGAATATACATAGAAACTCCTAAGCAATCTGCAACAATGTTATGAAAATTAGTGATCTGGCAAACTTGCAGAATACAAGATCACTATTACAAAATAAATTTAATCTCTCATAATGAGAAACAAAAAAATGAAAAGTGAAATTTTAAAGATATAAATTATAACAGCATCCAAAACTACAAAATTTTGAGATACATTTAACAAACGTGCAGTAATGGTACAATGTAAATCACACAAAAAAAGCAGAGAGAAATTGAAGAAAACCTAAATAAATGGAGACATATTACATATTCTTTGATTAGAACACTCACCATTTTTAAGGTGACAATGTAACCCTCAATTGATCAACAGGTTTAATGCATTGTCAATCAAAATCCCAGCAGGTTTTTTTGGCAGACCTTGTAAAAATGTATATGGGAATTCAAGATATTTGGAATGGCTAAAATATAATCTTGAAAAAAAGATAACAAAATTGGAGATATACACTCTGGTTTTCAAGGCTTATTACCAAGTTACAGAAATCATGATTATGTGATATGAGCATCATCACAAAGATTAGTAAACAGGAGAGTTCAGAAACTGACTTATCCATATAAGGTCAGCTGACTCTCAACAGAAGTGCCAAGATAATTTCATGAGGGAGATGCTAGTATTTCAGCCAATGATTCTGGAACAGCTGTATGTTCATATAAGCAAAAGTAAATCTTATTTCCTACCTTTACGATGTGCACAAAAATTAACTATAATGGATCACAAGTCTCAATATAAAAGCTGAAATTACAAAGATTCTAAAGCTCACCATAGAATAAAACCTTCACAACCTTGGGGTAGAGATATACTTCTCAGACAAGACCCAAAATGCCCTATACAGTAAAGAAATATGTGTGTGTGTGTGTGTGTGTGTGTGTATTTGACTTCATCATAAATTAATATATATATTTGACTTCATCATAAATTAAGCATCATACAAAAATATTTATAGAAGCTTTATGAAACATAGTGAAAAATAATATGGAAACATCCCAGGTATATTTCAGCAGAGGACTGATAACCTGTGGTATAATTTATACAATGGTATACTACTACTCATCAAGAGAAAGGCACAAATTACTAATACATTCAACCACATTATGCTGTGCTGAAGCAGCTAGAGCCAAAGAATCCTTACTGTATTACCTCATTCATATAAAATTCAAGAACAGGCAATTTAAAAAATTGTGTTTACCTAGTAGGTGTGTATATTTATGGGGTACATGGTATATTTTAACACAGGCATGCAATGCATAATAATCACATAAGAGTAAATGGGGTATCCTTCATCTTAAGAATGTATGCTTTCTTTGTGTCACAGACAATCCAATCATACTTTTAATTATTTTAAAATGTACAATACATTATTGACTGCAGTCACCTCGTTGTGCTGTCAAATACTACATCTTACTCATTCTACCTAACTATATTTTTGTATTCATTAACCATTCCAACTCTCGCACCAGTACCCTTCCCAGCCTCTGGTAACCATCATTCTACTCTTATCTCCATGAGTACAATTGTTTTAATTTTTAGCTCCCACAAATAAGTGAAAACATGTAAACTTAGTCTTTCTGTGCCTGGCTTATTTCATTTACCATAACGACCTCTACTTCCATCCATGGTAATTGCAAATGAAAGGATCTCATTCTTTTTCATGGCTGAGTAATACTCCACTGTGTATATGTAGCACATTTTCTTTATCCATTCAAATGTTGATGGAACACAGGTTGCTTCCAAATCTTAGCTATTGTGAATAATATCACAACAAACATGGGAATACAGATATCTCTTTGAAATACTGATTTTCTTTCTTTTGGATAAATACGTAGCAGTGGGATTGCTGGATCATATGGTGGCTCTATTTCTAGATTTTTGAGGAACCTCCATACTGTTCTCCATAGTGATTGTGCTAATTTACAACCCCACCCACAGTATATGAGGATTCCCTTTTTCCACATTCTCACCAGCATTTGTTATTGTCTGTCTTTTGGTTAAAAGCCCTTTTAACTGGGGTCCGATGATATTGCATTGTAGTTTTGACTTGCATTTCCCTGATGATCAATGACATTGAACACTTTTTCATATACCTGTTTGCCATTTATCTTCTTTTAAGAGATGTCTATTCAGATTTTTTTTTCCATTTTTTAATCAGATTATTAGATTGTTTCCTATAGTGTTGTTTGTGTCCCTTGTATATTCTGGCGATTAATCCTTTGTCAGATGGGTAGTTTGCAAATATTTTCTCCCATTTCGTGGATTGTCTCTTCACTTTGCTGATTGTTTCCTTTGCTATGCAGAAGCTTTGTAAATTGATCTGATCCTATTTGTCCATTTTTGCGTTGGTTGCCAAGAACAGACAAAACTAATCTATAGTAATTGCAAGTTGATCAGTGATTAGTTTTACAACCTAGGGTTTGGGATTGATTATAGAGAGTTATAGATTGATTAGTAATTGCAACCTACGGTTTGGGATTGATTTTAGAGAGACATAGGGAATTTTTAGCAGTCGTGAAAATGTTCTGAATTTCTTTTGGGCTGCTGGTTATATAAGCATGTGTACATTTGACAAAACTCATTAACTGGCACACTAAAAAGAGCTGGTTTTACTGCATATAACGTATATGGCCATCCTTGTGATTTTTGTACATGGACTTTGTAAATAGTCCTTTTGTAAACAAACCCCCTCAATTCCATTTTAGGGATGCCATCTGAGTCTTGCGCAGACTCTGAACAGAAACAATGGCTAATACCTTTAGGCAGATATTCTTCAGACTTTTAAAAAACACAGCTATGCCAGTTTACTTTTTAGGTGTTTGTGAAAGAATGAGGATTTCTGAGTATTTGCGGTCAAAACATACTTACAAAAAGGAATCACCTGTGGCACCTTCATTGCCACGTTCTCTCTAGCAGATTGTCGTACCTTCTGAGCACCATCTCTAATCTAACATTCAAATAGCTTAAAGTACAGGATGTGTAGTATAACAGATAAAATCCTTTAACCTGTTCAAATGAAATGGCTGTCTCTTCCTCAGAAAATAAGATATTTTAGGAAAAAAAGGGAAATTTAAAAAACCCTTACTAATGTTTTTAATTTTAAAAAGGGAAAACCTGACAGTCTCTCAGTACCACACACAATAATGATGTTGTTTGAAATTCCCCAAAATATATAGATCATCTCTTTTACATATTTATACTCCCTTCATATTTTTATGTATTAGATCTTGTCTTTCTAAATGTGGAGCTAGGAGTTGATAATCACCTGTTGTTATACGCTAAATGATTCTGTTTTTTTCATCTTTTTCCCCTTACTGCCCTGTAGTTTTAGTTTTGAAAATTTCATCATTAGACTCTCTATTTCATTAACATGTTGTATATTTCTCAGATACAAGTGCTTCTCAAATAGAAATCTATAAAGTCACTATCAGACATAAGTATCACAATACAGACAAGCTTTTCTTCTTTTCATCTAAACATGTGAGAGGGAGGTCTTATCTGCAAGAAACAGGAATCCATTTTGATGACATTCAATGTTTAAATAATATTTATGAAGTTTCTCTTCCTCCTATATACCCTGTGCCGTGACAGGTTTAAGAATATAGGGATGTTAAAAAAGAAAAAAAAGAGAAAGGATATTGTCCTTGCTGATATGAAGCTTACAACCTTGTGGGAGAGGAGATAGATATCAAATGCAGTATCACATAAAAGAAAGATTCATAAACTGAGAAATGCCCCCTGAAGAAAAAGAACCAGCTGCCCTGAGACAGAGCAGGTAGGTGGTGGGGGAACTAATATAAACTACAGAGCCAGGGAAAGTTTCCTGGAAGAAGGTCCCCTTGGCAGAGACGTAAAGCATGGACAGGAGTTGTTGAGGAGAGGTGATGTGTGCCAAAGGCACTCCAAACAGCAAGAACAGAAAGTTGAAAGCCCTAGGGCTGGAAAGGGCAGTCCTCATATTCAAAGAAAGAAAACAGGTCAGAATGGTGGGCAGTGCAGCGAAGGAAGGAAAAAGAGGCATGAAATGAGACTGGAGAGGCAGCCCAGGACTTCCAGGTCATATTGAATACATTGAATTTTAATTCTAAGAAGTGTCACAAGGTGCCCTTATTTACAAAGAATGTCTCCTGGAAACTCCAGTAGGCAACTGAAGAATTACTGTAGGAATTGACAAGAGAGCTTAGTAGATGGTTAGTAATGGGCAAAATACTAACAAGAAAAAAAAAATAGCCTCTCTACATGGAGAAAAGTCCAATATTTAGGAAGAGGTTGGATTCTGGAAAGGTGTTCATAATTTCATGAGTACAAAATTTCAAAATGACTAAGAGAAAGGTAAACCTGTAGCCATCAGATGCATTTCTATCAAATAGGCTTGGGAAATGGTCCATTAAAGCTGTTTGAACAGCTATAGTAATTCAAATATTCTTTTGGACTTTTTAAAAGGGACAATTTTTATCTAATGTGAAAAACTCTTCCTTTGACAGTCTCTGCCTGGTTCTACTTCTTCAATAACTGAGTTCCCTGTAAAATGTTTCCTTGCCATTTAGCCTATCCAACATATGATAAAAACTTTATTAGCAGGAATCTTGTCCTGCTGAGTTAACATGAGGTTGATAGGTGATCAAATTGAAATGTTTTCAGTTACACCCTTAGCATTTTTCCATTTTATTAATCACTTTTATTGATTCTTGGTGAATACTGCTAATTGCTTAGACACAGCACTTGTTATGAGTTGCAGGATTCATTTATGCCTTCTTTAATGTTCAGTTTGTTAAAAATGTATCTTATATGCATATGTAATAATTATATTTTCTTTTTAGTTTTCTCTGATTTTTTTCTCCTTTTATTTCCAATATAATCCTAGAACTCTGCTAAAGTTCTTAATTTTTTGGCCCTCACACCACTGTTGAATTTAACAGATACGTTGGGTTATAGTATTCATAAACTACCTCAAAAATAATCAAGAACAGGAAGTAAGACATATTTGAGCTGTCCAAGAATAAAATGACCGTGGCCAAAAACTCTTTCTATTTAATATTAATAAGCAGAATGATTCACTTTTGCTTTGTAGCATATAAAAGTTGAAAGTTGAAAACTCTTAAAAGAGCATCTGTATTAGAAAGAACCAATTACAGTAAAAATGGGTGAGATCTCAATCATACAAGGAACCAGAAATATGGAATAGCAACAAATTTAACAATGAATGTAAACATCAAATTACACATTGCATAACTATATTTCAGCTGTTGAAATTGTCACACTAATCTGAATAAACAAAAGTCCAAACAAATCTCAGAATGATATTTTTGGAGAACAGCAATGTAAATAAGTGAAAATAGCCAGCAACTTTTTAAAGAAAACATGGGAACTGACTTTACAGTCAAGTATATTTTAAAGCTACACTTTTCTAATGTTTTATTATTAAAAAATCTCATTCAACAAAATTGAACAAATGTTTAAATGCATACCCTATACTCACCAACTAGATTCTACTATAATTATTTTACTACACTTGCTCTATCACGTATCTATTTGTATAACCATCCCACTTTCCAAGGGAAAGTTCTCCCTTTATCTGTAGAAGAGTTTTGGTTGTTCTACATCTTTGCCATAATTAGATGTTGTCAGTTGTTTTAGTTTTTAACATTTTGATGGGTGTATGGTAGTATCCCATGGTGCCTTTAATTTTCATATTTCTAAAAACTAGTGATGTGCATTTTTTCATATGCTTATTGGCCACTCCTATATGTTTTTTGGAAGTGACAGTTGAAGCCTTTGGCCCATTTTTTGGGGGTTAACTTTTTTAATTGTGTTGTAGGATTTTGTTTTTTATATACCCTGCATACCAGTCCTGTTTTCCTCTAAATATTTGTTAGTTTTAACTTTAACGTTTAAAAATATGATAGATTTTGAATTTATTTTTATGTGTATGGTGTGAGTTAGAGGTTGAGATTTGGTTTTTGTTTCATTTTATTTTTCTTTCTATTTGGATACTCATTCTTTCACTCATTTCACTCATTCCAGCACCATCTGTTGAAGAGTCTCTTTTCCTATTGGATTGCTTGGTCGTTTATGTCAAAAATCAAATGCCCATATTTATGTGGGTGCATTTCTATTGCTTTCATATCTTTCACTCTCATAGCAGTTTACCACTGTTTGATTATTGTAACTTTATAACATATCTTGGAGTCAGGCAATGTATGTCCTCAAACTTTGTTCATTTTTCTCTTTGGAATATTCAAGTTCTTTATATTTCCATGTACATTTTAGAACCAGATTGTCAATTTTTATGAAAAATAATGCTGAGATTAAGAGTAGGACTGCATTGAATCCAATAATTAGATGAGAGAAAACTGACTTTTTATCAATATTGCATCTTCTAATCCACTAACACAGCAAATTTGTTTATTTAAGTCATCTTTAACTTCCCTCACTAATGTTTGTTTTTTAGGCTACAGAACTTGTACTACATTTAACATTTATTTCTACATATGTTATGTGTTTGGATGCAATTTTATGAAATTCTTAAATTTTCATTTTATAATTGTTTGCTGATAAAAATAAAATTGATTTTAATATATTAACCTTGAACCCTATTTTACTATCACTATTAGTTCAAGTAATTGTTTTGTAGAATCCTTAAGGTTTTCTATACAAATCATCATTCTGTCTGCAAATAATGACAGCTTTGTTTCTTCCTTTCCAATCTTTGTGCCATTTTTCTTGCCTAATTGCTTGTACTTATTTTAAAAAGCTATAATATTGGACTGAAATTTATAGAAAATGAATAGTTCAGAAGTAACCAAACATGATTTGGTTACAAATATATATAATTTTCCATAGTATAAATAATGAAAATGTTAAATATTTGGAGAAATAATATTTTTAAGACATGTTAGGGTAATAAATAAATAATTGAATAAGTAATATTTTTTCATGTCTCCTACCATACATTCAAATAAATCAATACAGGCTAAATATACAAATGTTTGCTATAAGAAGACTGGAAGCAAATATTCTCATACTTTTTGTGTTGGGAATAGTTTTATAAGCATGATATAAAGGCAGAAATCAAGAGAATATGGATAGATTTAGTAAAATAAAAATCTGTTCAAGATGAATAATGCTATAATAACATTTAAAATATGATAAACTGGAAAGGTGACTTTGAAACATAAGCCAAAAATACTCTTAATACATAAATAACTCCTACAAACCTTAATAAAGATAATTTACCACAGAAGATAAATACGATGAGAACAATAGATGAACAATCACAAAATAACAAATGCAAATGGCAAGATATAAGCAAACATTTTGAATTCATCTGTTTAAAATAATACAAATTTTTAAAATGAGATGCATTTTGACCTTTCAGATTGGCAAGAAAGGGAGAAAAAGAGAGGAAGGGAGGGAGAAAAAAAGGAAGACAGAAGAAGAGAGAGGAAAGCAGAGAAAATTACAAAATGAACACAAAATTTTAAAAAATGAAATATTTGAGGCCGGGCGCGGTGGCTCAAGCCTGTAATCTCAGCACTTTGGGAGGCCGAGACGGGTGGATCACGAGGTCAGGAGATCGAGACCATCCTGGCTAACACGGTGAAACCCCATCTCTACTAAAAAATACAAAAAACTAGCCTGGAGAGGTGGCGGGCGCCTGTAGTCCCAGCTACTCGGGAGGCTGAGGCAGGAGAATGGCGTGAACCTGGGAGGCGGAGCTTGCGGTGAGCTGAGATCCAGCCACTGCACTCCAGCCTGGGTGATAGCGAGACTCCGTCTCAAAAAAAATAAAATAAAAAATAAAATAAAATAAAATATTTGTTGAGGACAATTTACTAAATCAGTAATTATACTTTAAATAATTTAGAGCAATAATTTTGAAAACATATTACATACAATAATAAAAATGAAGTAACCTAAAACCTGATGTTAAAATGCTGATTAAATAAATTATGCTATATTATTATATTTGAATGTTTTACAATAGTATATAAAGATGATAACTTATTTATTGACATAAGAACTACAATACCTAAGTTCTGAAGTAAGGCAGGGCTGGGATCAGAACCCAGCTCTGTCATTTACCCACTGTGTGGCCTTACACTTCCTCTTAACCCCTCAATTTCCTCATCTGTAAATAGCAGCAATGGGAACCACTTATTCTAGTTGTGAGAATTAAATGAAACAATGGGATAAAAAATATTAGTACCTGACGCATAATGTTTATAACAGTTCATTTTTTCCATATTCTTACAGAATTTATCGAAATATATATACATAATAATTATTTATTGTTATTAACACCTTTAGGTGAAAATAGAGCTATAAGTATTGTACTCAACATGATTTCATGTTTATTAAAATCATATGTATACATACATAAACACACAGGTATTTCTTTAAAGTATTTCTGGGAGAGTATTCAAAAATTGTAAACAGCGGTTCACTGTTGGAAGTGGGAAAGGGGACACTGGAAGCAAAGGGAAGGTGACTTTTTAAACTTACTTCACTCTCAAGAATCTTTGAAATTTAAAAATGAGTACTGACTTTAAAATAACACACATATGCAAACTGTCCACTCTACTTACCTCTGGGTAGAGGATTTTACAAGTGATTTTGTTTTTATATTTTGCATATTTTAATAAAAGTTATTTTACAATATAATGAGACATATCAAAACCTACAGGTAAACCAACTGTTACTTCATTAGCTAAAATTTCAAATTATAAAATATCATGATGAAATTATTCCAATACTAGAGCTGTCTGTGATTTTTTAATGTTTAGAAACCATAGAATTGTCCTTTTTTCCAGTCTTTCAGCGCCAACCAGACAGTTCTGAGAAAAATTAAACCCAAATCGTTTATATCAATCCAGAACACTTGACACTGAGCTGCAAATTTACATTCCATAATTGTTTAGTGAAAGTAACCCTGCAAGAGGCTGATGGCTCTAGAAGCCCAGCTGAATTGACAGAGCAGATGCCGTAGCCACTTGCAACACCTGTTCTCACCTAGATGTAAGCATCATGTTCTGTTGTTTTAATTTTAGCACTGTCCTACTGATGTTTTGTTTACTTATTTATTGAGTTTTTTTCACTTATGTATTGTATCCACACAAATACTTGGTCAAGCCCCATTGTCTAAGATGAAGAGAGTGTTTTTAATTTGGTTTACATTGGTATAGCAAATGATATACAACATAATTAGGAAAATGTTATATACGATTTATTACATTTAAGAAAAATTTTATGCCTACATAGCTACTACAATTTTTTTAAAAAGACAGAGCATAAACATATTTTAAAGTGTATTCAAGTTAGATTATTTAAATTACATGTATAGATTAAACATAATTTAAATTAAACTACACATAAAGTCTAACTATTTACATATAATTACCTTTAGCTCACTAGCTCTCCTTTTTTTCTTTAACTGAATATATTTAAGGTATATGAGAAGATGTTTTAATATACTTACACATAATGAAATCGTTACTATAGTCAAGCAAAATAACACAAGCATCATTTTGCAGTTACCCTTTTTTTCTGTAAGAGCATCTAAAATCTACTCTCAGCAAATTCTCACTATACTAAACACTATTACAGCCATATTATTCATACTGTATATTAGCTCTCTAGTCTTATTCATCCCATAAATTCACAATCAGGCAGGCTTATGATTTACATTCTGAGAACTATAATTCTTCAGCTAGAAATTTCTTTCTACATCAGTTAATTGAAAACACTATAATTATTTCTTCTGATTCCAAGTAACTTCACTCTCCAAAATTATTATTCAACTCATGATTACAAAAGAGATTATGATCTCTTAGAGAAGAGGATACATTAAAATAATACCTAGAACAGCATAAAGCACCTAGTAGATACTGGGTAAATGACTTCTGTTACATTGATGATAAAAGCAATCCCAATCCTCCTCAGGAAGTAATGGCAGTGAATTTGCACAAGAGGCTCTAGTTATAAAACAAACATCCTGGGTAGAAGGAGGTAACTAAAAAGAACAGTGGGTGTTTCCAAAGATGCAAAGCACTCTGGTGGTAAAGTTTAAAAATGATTTAGACATATCTGAAAAATGGACAGAGAATATATTTGTTTACTATTGCTGCTATAACAAATTATCACAAATTTAGTGGCTTGGAACAACAGAAATTCACCATCTTACAATTCTGGCCAGAAATCCTATAATTAAGGTCTCTGCAAGGCTCTGTTCCTTCTGGCAGCTTTATAGGAGACTTTGTTTCCTTATCTTTTCCTGCTCCAGAGGTTGAGGCTGCCTGCAGTCTTTGGCTAATAGCCCCTTTTTTGTATTTCTCCAGTCTCTGCTTCCCATTCATCATCACATCTTCTCTGAAACTGACACCTCTTTTATAAGGACTTTTGTAATTATATTGGGCCCACTCAGATAATCCAGGGTAATCTATTTCAAGATCCTGAATTCAATCATATCTGCAAAGTGCCTTTTGCCATGTAAAGTAACATATTCACAGGTTTGAGGAATGAAGGGGCAGACATCTTTGCAGGGCCATCATGCTGTCTACTGCAAGAAGTGAGACAGAAGAAAAGAAAATCCTAAAACGTGGCACAACTTTATCTACAGTTATCTTGTCTCACCTATTCAGGGAACATAGTTTAAAAAAAAAAATTATCCTCAGTGACGTTGCATTATTCAATATCTGTTTATCTCTTGATATCACCTTCATGCTTAATCTTGTTGAGTTTTAATAAGGGATTATTCAGGGAACTATTTTAAACCAATATGAGATTTAAAAAAAATACATTTCTGTAAGATCTTAGAGAATGAATTAAATGGAAACTAAAAGTCATATTAACTAAAGAATAAAGTAGTTTGTATTGCATGCAATGGAAGGAGATGGAGAAAGTTCTAGGAAATCTTTCTCACTAATAGCCAAGGAACTGTCTATTTCCTGGAGCAGGTCTCAAAGGATAGAGGACATAATAGGCTAAATTAACGTAAAAGCAGGACTCTGGTTTTGATAAAAAGAATCTTACTCAGACAGTCAAGGTGACAAAATATCAGATTGTATTTGATGGGAAGAGAGTTTTTGAAATTTCCTTACCAGGAAATCTTTTAGTATGAGGCCACGATATTTCATATGTTCTCTGCCTGATTGCAAGAGCTGCCCAGGCATTCTCTTTGAATGCCTTCTGCTCTGTCTATCCATGATTGCATAGTGTCACAAGCCAAGGGAATCAGGTCTCTAAATTCTGCAATCACAGGTAACCGGCAGTAGACAGAACCAGACAAGGAAATGGACCAGTCCCTGCCTTTTAGTGAAATTACTGGAGATTATATCTAGTCACTTGCCTGAGTTCACCTTAACTCTTTTGCAGTTATAGATCATCTGCTGTAAAAAGAAGCAAGACAAATCCTAAACAGTAGACATCAGCCACGTACACACATGCACATGAATTTATGAGTAACAGTATGACTCTATCATATGTAATTTCCTAATGACTAGAGAGCAAAGCAGCAAAAAAATAAGAATGCTGGATGACCAACATAAATTTGTGCTTCAGCAAAATCACAAATCCCTCTAAGACACAGACTATATAATTGCTTGGAAAAAGTCTTTTTTTTTTTTTTTCTTTGAGACAGATTCTCGCTCTGTCGCCCAGGTTGGAGTGCAGTGGCGCGATCTTGGCTCACAGCAAGCTCCGCCTCCTGGGTTCAC
>NW_012121598.1:9468886-9478675 GCF_000951035.1 Colobus angolensis palliatus | reverse complement strand
GATAATTGACAAAAGGCTTACTGTATCTAATATAAACCAAAACCTAAAAACACCAAAACAAGAACAACTCTGAAGTTATAGAAATAAATATTGAGATATTTATTCCTAAATAAGAGAAATTCTGGCAGTTGTTATTAATACTTCCAGTATATTAAAATATGATTAAATTAATAAATATTTAAATTGGCCAGCTACTATTTCACTGGACAAAATGATTGGCCTACCACTGTCAAACAGTGGACTTGTACCACTGTCAAATGGTGTCCATGTACCTGGTAGAAAGTCATGGCTTTATGACTAACATACAAGCCCAAGATCTCCACTCTCTGTGTCCAAATTGGCCAGCTTAATGTTCCTGTTTATTATTCGACTTACAGAATAAACCTTGAGACTACGTATAGAACAAACAGCATGCACCTGTGGTCTCGGCTACTTGGGAGGCTGAGGTAGGAGGATCACTTGAGCATGAGAAATTGAAGCTGCAGTGAACCATGACTGTGCCACTGTACTTCGGTCTGAGCGACAGAGAAAGATCCTATTTCTAAAGAGTTAAAAAGAATTAAAAAGAAAAAAGCTAATATTTCTTTTACAACAATCCACTCAGTGTAGATCAACAGAGCTCTTTTGTTTAATTACGAGGTTGTCCTGTTATTCACAATGGCTTTCCCAACCCCTTTTAGGCTAAGGTATCAACCTTCCAAAGAAATGTGCAAATTTAGAGATTTTTCACATTTGAAAGAGTGTATGACTTACATTCTCATTAAAATAGCTTTATTATAAAAATTTAAACTAATGATCAGAAATACATTAGAGATATAGATATTAGAACATATTTACAAATCAGAAACAATTACTAATGACCAACATGTAAGAAACGTCTGTTTTCTATGTCATAAATTGTGTTAAATGTTCACATATATCAATTCATTTAACACTGATAGCAACTGAATGAGTTGAAAATTGTAATTATTTACTTATGCATATAAAAACCATTTTAGGGAAACTAGGAAGCTTTTCCACAGCTATATGTTTGAACAGCTATTTCGCAAGAACTTTATTCCAGACATCAGAGTCTTATACCCAATTTGAAGATCATGGATTCTATTTCTAAATCAAAAAAGATTGTAAGTGACTCTGGATCTTTGTAATTTAGTTTTCTTGGAACATGAGTAAGTAAAGGATATCCTGGAGTGATCAACAACTTATCATAGTTTCTATGAAATGAGCATGTGCCATAACTTTCTGTTGCTTGATATAAATGAACCTAGTATGCCTTGTTAGGAGGGTGTAATAACATCCTTCTTTCTTAATCATCCAGTCTAGGCTTCTATGCTCTCTTTGTCATTTTCATCTAGCTATCACTTCTGTAGAGTTGAATCTCAAATCACTACACCAATCCTAAACTTTCTCCCATGACCTAGATCCTCACTAACAGCCTACCTAACACTTCTATTTAACTATCCATTTCATATTTTTCCTGAGCAAAATATGCTTAAAGCTAGCATCATTATTTATTCTGACAGAGTAGCTTCTATGTCCTTTTTTGTCAATAGTATTCCAAAAGTCTTCCAATTGTCTCGTTTTCCATGATGTATCATATATTCCTTCTACCTCAATCTTCATACAACAAAGGTTTAATTTTTAAACTCATGGCTTGAATGCCTTTGCTGAATTCTAATTGCCTACAATTGATGTTTTGCCCAAGGAAGGACAGGATAGGCAGATAATTTAATAGTAACTAAGGGAAGAGGAAGGTATGTATTACTCTTCCCCTGCCTTCTAACAATTCTAATCCTCTCTCTAGTGCACTACTGTGTAATGGTAAACCAGAATTTCCTTCAGGTATTTGAAGTTACAAAAGCAGGTTAGTAAATATACGCAAAATCTTCATGTTTCTTAGCTGATGTTCAAGGTCTTTCCAGTCTGGCACTCACCCATCTTCAAAATCCTTTTGTCCCAGTATTACCCCCATGAGCCTTAAACATCTACCAAACTTGACCCACTAGTTCCCATGTCCAAGTGTTTGTTCATGCCAGAAGTAGGCCCTTAAATGCTAGATTATTAAGACACGTTTTAGCCACAGGGACACCTGTTTTTTCTTTGCAGTTCCTGTGGCCCCTTGTCTGTCTGATCCTTTTAACTACCTTCATAGCTAAATACAACATGCACAAGGAAAGAGTGTCTTAGGCATCTGCATTCTCTAATCAAAAAAGACCCATACAAAAAGCAGTGTTTTTCACTTGGTGTATCCTTAATAAAGTGTTGACTTGGTTTTGAGTTAAATAGTATAGTCTCCCTTTAGTTTTCCTCTCCACTCAAATCCTTTGGCATTTAGACTGTGTAAGATATTTACTGTGTTCATTTTGCCTGGTCTGTGGTCTACAAAGAATTTGAATGCTAGTCAAACTTCGAAATTATTGAATCAGCATGTTTACTCAACAGTTCTATTGTAGCCTGCTCAATAGTGAGCATGAAATAGCTAAAGTATAATAAGTAAGACACATTGCCAGCAGGGAGATGTTTAATGATGTGATACAGCAAGTGTCAAGTTTCTAAGCAGTGCCAAGATCTGTATCTAGCTTTAACTCCAGTGAAAAGTGGGCCCTCTTGCCAAAGATAGCAAAATAAAATCCTGCCCATGTCCCAGTTTGCAATAACAGAAAGAAAAAAGGCTGATCTCAGCTGAGCAGATAACAAAGCTAATATTGGCTAGGTGTGATAGCTCATGCCTGCAATCCCAGCACTGAGGGGCCAGGCAGGAGGATCACTTGAGGTCAGGAGTTTGAGAACAGCCTGGGTAGCATAGTGAGACCCCATGTTTACATTTTTGTTGTTGTTGTTTAATTAGATGGGTGTAGTAGCATGTACCTGTGGTCTGAGCTATTTGGGAGGCTGAGGTAGGAGGATCACTTGAGCACGAGAAATGGAAGCTGCAGTGAACCATGACTGTGCCACTGTACTCCAGCCTGAGTGACAGAGCAAGATCCTATTTCTAAAAAGTTAAAAAAAATAAAAGCAGCTAATATTAAAGAAGTAAATGACACTGCACCAGGCATGGAAAGGGAAGAAGTTTGGCAGCATCTGCCATGTATTCAGTCAAACATCAAAGTGTTTAGAAAGGGAAGAATCCCTGATGAGGTCTACTTATTTGCTCAAATAGGCAATAAAACAAATTCCTGCTCTAAAAGTTGCTCCTTCTCACAACTCAATTCAGTTCTAGAAAGAACTTACCATTCTATCCTGAGGCCTCTCTCTTCTTTATCCCTTTGTCTTTCTGCAGATGAGTTTCTTGAGATACGATTTTCTTGTTCTCAAGGGGTAAACAATTATGGCTAAAGATATATGCCAAGTAGAGGGCTGGAGTAGGCAATTACTATTTTTCCACGCTTGAATCTATACATTTTCTTAGGCAGAAGACCAGTAGGAGTAGATAGAAACATATTTAATTCTCCAGATGAGAGCTTCTAGTGAAGTATACACGTTTTACAGCTATGCTGCTCTCAGAAGAACCCTTTGAGCAGCCTGTTGGGGTAGCTAGAGTCTCTCAAACCTCATAAAGTGGCCAACTCATCTTGGTTTGCTCAGGGATTTCCTGGTTCTAGCACTGAAACTGCTGCATCCTAGGAAATCCCTCAGTTCTAAGAACCCTACCTCTGACCACCATGAGCAAGGATTTACCTTTTAATCATGTATTATTAAACAGTTATTTTCTATGTGTGCTAGATTTAAAAAGAAAGTTAAAACATACTAAATGATCTTGCGATTACATTATAATGTGATTATGAGTATAATCTACATTTTTCAAATGGAGCATTAAGACTCACAGGTTAAATGACTTGCCCAAACTAACACAGCTAATAAGCAATAGAGTCAAGATTTAAAACTAGGCCATCTAACTCGAAGTTCTACGTATTTGTTAGCATATCACATTATTATGTGTCTTTTCCTCAGAAGCAGTGTGGGAATTTTCCCTTCTCAAGTCCCGTTGACTAAATGGAAAAGGCAAAGACGTTATTCATCCTCACTTAGTGTTAATTCTAATTTGTAAACAATGGCTGGTTTGCACTCAATTTGGTGAGAAGGGAACTCAGCAGTTTTGCCGTGATCCCAGAGAAACAGCTCAAGTTCACATACAGCCCTTTTCTCCCTCCTTAAAAGTTACTTATACAACCAGGGTGGCCACACCCACCCACACACAGAGTAATGAGAACTTCTTTCCTCTGATTTCTAGTTCTAACTGCTGAGTCTGAATTGCCATCCCAGGCTCTTTTTTTCCTTTTTGATAAGACTTCTCACAGGAAACCTACGTGCCTTTCAAAAATTCTGCTGTCCATCAATTTCACTGCTACTGACACAGTCTTTCATCAAATATGTCTAGTTTTGAACCCCAGTTGCAGGCACTGTCCAGCTTCTCTATTCTCAGACCCTGTGTAAACCAATGAAAGCAAACAGATACATTGGAAAGAGATTTTGCAGATGTCACACTGGATAAATCTGAGTCTCAGCTCTAGCCTGGAAAGGATACTCTGTTACAGGTAATCCGTGATTTTCTTGACACTTGCACTATAACTTTGTACCTCCCACACTTGATACAAATAAATGCAACTTATTGTTAAAAGTGGAGAAGCTTCTAAATTATATGATCCTGTAGTTGTTGACTCCGGAATAACTGTTTCAAGTATTGTTTCCTGAAGAGATCTTTATATGTAAAGATTATATGGCAGATGATGCCATCTTGTATAAAAAGATTTATACAGATGATTCTGAGCAGTGATGGCTTCTACAAATCCCATGGTTTGGCCTTTCCTACCTGGCACCTTAGAGTCTAAGCCTCAAGATAATGAGCAGGAGTTACAGTGATGTTTATCATGGTTGACAGAGTTGTGTAAAAATTCTCAAAGCAGGAAAGATGTCTGCTATGCCCGAGTGCACCTGCTTCTGGAGACTAATGTCTTTCTAAAAATTAAGATTTGGGCAGATGATTCTGCTCTAGTTAATGAAAATCATACAATCTTGTGAATTTAAATCTATCAATTTCTTCCCTGTCATTGTCACCATCACCCTGCAGTTATTATTTGACCAGAATAGCTGAGTCGTTTTTCACAAGATGCAGGTATTTCAAATGATAGAAATACGTTACTCAAAGGTTAATATATTTAGTATCTTTGGTCAGGCATTCAAACTTTCAACTTACATTTCCCAACACATTTTCCACTTTTTTCCTCCACATGATTGGACATACTACTGTCTACTTTCTTGTCTATGATGCAACTCAAGTTTGGTACTGCTTCCTGGTCTCCATTTTCTTTTCCATATCCGTGTGTCAAAATTGTATCCAAACATTTAAGCCCAATTTAATTCCACCTTCTCCATAAAGTCTGCACTATGACCCCAAATCAGAAATACATCTTCTCTTAAATGTACAGAACACTTTTATTCACCTATCTGGAAAGTAAGTTACTCTTTATCCCGTATTGTAACAGACTAATTAGGTACTACTGAAAATGAGATTCTGATGTTTTCATGGCAATATCTATTTTTTCATTATTCAAAATACAAATAATTAAGTGAAAGTAAATATATGAAATGATATTCTATTTTCTCTAAATTGTGGAAAATATATAATTTGAAGACTATTTGTGAATATACAGGATTATACTCTATTGTTAAAAATGGCATCAGTCATTCACTCCTCTTATAAAAAAAAAAAAGAGCCTTATTTCCACATTCTTTGAATCTCAGTGGGACTTATGATGTGTTTTCACAATAGAATGTGGTAAAAGTGATAGCTGTCAGTTCCAGTTTTGGATTCAAATGGCCTTGCATGCTTCCACTTATTCCTTTAGAATCCTGTGACTGTCATATAATCAAGTTTGGTTTGGCCAGCTGGATGATGAATAACAGCCCAATTGCCCCGCTCCAGAATAGCCAAACAGCCACCAGAAATGTGAGCAATGGCCCCTGTTTGGCTGACCATACATGTATCAATGAATGTAGGCAAGACCCATGGATTCATTGTTTAAGCCACTGAGTTTTGGACTGGTTTGTTACATGGCAATATCTAACTGATACAGTTACTATATTATGATAGAATATAAGGATAGGACATTAAGATTGGAATAGGTTTTAAATAATCAAGCATCTGATATTTAAATTCCTTGTGCAATATTTCTAACAACCGAGCACCTAATTTATTTAAAAATCTCTAGCAGTAGGAAACTTAGTATTTACAAAGACAGCTCTTGATTGGAAATATCTTCTTATATTGGTCAGAAGCGTGTCTATACACAATTTCTTCAATGATCCACGTTCTTTCCACTGGGAAGCTCAGGCCAATATAGTCCCTTTTATAACCTAATCTTTTAAATAATCGAAGACTTCTAACATGAATTCTCACTTGAACCTTCTCTTCTCTAGATTCAGCGCGTATGAATGCAAAGCCTCTGTCAGCATGGTTCCCTGAACAACTATGAAGATCAAAGTGCACCCTCCTCGTATCTACATGCGTTGAAAATGTTGCATGCTTAAATTCTGAGAAGAAAGGGGAAAAAAGGGAAATGTTGCATGGATGAGAAAAACCATTTTATTTAATTAATATACTGAAATTTGGTAGTTGTTAATTACTGTATCATAACCTAGGTTATCTTGGTTAATATACTATTTATACTCCATCTTGTTAGTTTCAGCTCATTGTTGTAATATGCTAAGATCTTTTAGACATTAATTCCATTATCAATATACCAGTTATTTTGCCCAGGTATATGTAACCCTCAAATTGGATAAGTATGTATTTTATATTTTTATCTTTTCCAGTTAAAAACAATCTAAATCCATATTCATGGATTGGAAAAGGTAATATTGCTAAAATGTCCATACCACCCAAAGCAATCTACAGATTCGATGCAATATGTATCAAAATACCAATAGAAAGTAGATAGGTGAATAACAGAGGCTAGGAAGAATAGAAGGGAGGCGGGGAAGAAGAGAGATTAATAGGTGCAAAAATATAGTTAGGTAGAGGAAATAAGACCTAGTTCTCAATAAATCAGTCGAGTGACTACAACAATATATAATTTATTATATGTTTCAAAATAGCTAGTAGAGAATAATTTGAATATTCCAGGCATAAAGAAAAATGTTTAAGGTAATGAATATTTCAGTTGCCCTGGTTTAATTATTACGCATTATATGAATAAATCAAAATACCACAGGTACTCCTAAAATATGTGTCTCTATTACATAATTTACCAATTTGTAAAAATCTATGTAAAGGCAATTCCTGAGGCATTTCAATAAGAGCCACCCCTGAGTACAATATCAATCATGAATTATCACACCTTGGGTCCAGTCATTCAACCTATTATTAGTTTATCTAGGTCATATTTTTCTAGCAGATATCCTGAAATGCCTTTGCAAATATATTTTCAAAATCTAGAAATAGATCTACATTTATTTGGTACATATAATGAGAAGCCTTTTCAGACCAATACATAATGTGATGTTAAATTTAAAATATAATGTAAGTGTACAGTACAGTATTTAACAGAACAGATCCAGGAATGAGTATTATTGATTTGTAAAATTGTATCAATTTGGCATAATAGCAAAGCAATCAAATTCTGAAGTCAGGTAGATCTAGTTCAAATCTCAGCTCTGATACTGTCACTGATCTTGACTATGCTTAGTGTCTGGATTCCCGAATTACCTCATCTGTAAAATATGAATAATAACTATCATACCTACCTCAAAAAGTTGCTACAAGAATTAAAGGAAGTAATGTTAAACAATGCCCAGATATGGGTCTGTTATACTGCAACATTTCAAAAAGTATTACTTATTATATCATAATTATTATGAATTTGAGATAGACCATCTTTAAATGACATCTAAAGTGTTGCTTAATTATTTTATTTTATACTCTTTCTAAATGTTAAGACAGACTAAAAACTAAGAACTCTTAATCTGCTAGTCTTAGATAAATTTTGTCATATCTGAAAATTGCAGTGCAGTTCTTAGAGCAAGCTGTTTCATATTTAAGAAAGTATATGGATTAAGCCAGCTTGTTACTTTAAATAAGAAGTGAGTAGTATAATAAGTAAATAAGAAGAGAATAGCATCTCTACTATTTACAAGTTTATAGCAGCAGTAGCACACATTTTTAGCAGCGATTATTTTATTGTTCTCTTACGCTACTATATAGTCTGTCTATAAGAGGGAATCTATGTCATCTACCTTCATGGAATAAGGTATTTATTCATTAAAAGATATCTAAAAACATACTCAATATATGCCTCATTGGAAAATACAATGATCACCCTCAGTGTTCCTCTTTTTTTCCTCTCTAAGACTTTTATATGTATTAGATGTGCTCAATAGCCATATCAATTACAGCTTGGAAAGAACCAGTCGGTGTAGGAAACATGGTATTTCTTACACTTTCCATCTTATTTAGTGGGGTTATTTTCAGTGTTTCCCAGCTAATAGCTGGTAATTTTCTAACACAAGTGATTATTCTGCTCAATGTAACAGATGATATTTTCTGTAGTTACTAAACTTGCACCACTTTAAGACTGACAACTCAAACACCGTCTTCATAAAGGATGAAGTGATTTTAATTTGCTACTCTTCAAACTCAAAGAATATCTGGAAGGCACTAGAAGATTAAGCTTGACTCTCTGATGTAGCTAAGATTCATTAATTTCCTAATAAATTTAAGCCATAGAGACTTAGGGTTCATGATTAAGAATCTGATATATAAAGAGCTGAAATGTATAGTAATATATAAATGTTGAATAAGCAAATTGAACAGAGAAGGAAATGTGTTTCAATATAACACTTTTTGCTCAGAAACAAGTTTCTCTTTTTTTTTTTTTTTTATTATACTTTAAGTTCTAGGGTACATGTGCATAACGTGCAGGTTTGTTACATATGTATACTTGTGCCATGTTGGTGTGCTGCACCCATCAACTCGTCAGCACCCATCAATTCATCATTTATATCAGGTACAACTCCCCAGTGCAATCCCTCCCCCCTCCCCCCTCCCCATGATAGGCTTCCCCAGTGTGTGATGTTCCCCTTCCCGAGTCCAAGTGATCTCATTGTTCAGTTCCCACCTATGAGTGAGAACATGCGGTGTTTGGTTTTCTCTTCTTGTGATAGTGTGCTAAGAATGATGGTTTCCAGCTGCATCCATGTCCCTACAAAGGATGCAAACTCATCCTTTTTTATGGCTGCATAGTATTCCATGGTGTATATGTGCCATATTTTGTTAATCCAGTCTGTCACAGATGGACATTTGGGTTGATTCCAAGTCTTTGCTATTGTGAATAGTGCCACAATAAACATACATGTGCATGTGTCTTAGTTTCTTAACTAGCAATTTCATTTTTCTGAGGCTGGATTGGCCCTGCTTGCTGCTATATTAAGTTGGCACTCCTGTGATACTCAAAGCCAGAAGAGAGTACCAGCATTGGCTTGAGATATAGACCTTGGAGTGAGAAAAAAATTTGTGAATGAGTTCATGAGGGTACGGAGATAGAAGTAGTACAATGCTTAAGCTTATGTTGATGGCCTTAGTTTTCCAATTGAGAACAGACTGGCCTTGGGAGTTGGGTGTGTGATGAAATTTATATCGCTAATATTGAGATGGTCTTACCAAATACTAGTCCTTTGGAAGTGTATGATTTGGGGTTCTTTTTTTTTTTTTTTTCTATTGTAGGTATACACTACGATTTATTTATGGACATTTTAGTTGTTTCCAGTTATTATCTTTTATTAATAAACCTATTA
>NW_012121598.1:9463094-9463746 GCF_000951035.1 Colobus angolensis palliatus | reverse complement strand
TTGCCTGATTGCCCTAGCCAGAACTTCCAACACTATGTTGAATAGGAGTGGTGAGAGAGGGCATCCCTGTCTTTTGCCAGTTTTCAAAGGGAATTATAAAGTACATCTCAAATATTATGAGGTCGAGTTAGTGGCTCACAGAAATCAGGGAAAGGCAAATTTCCTACTGAATGTGTTTTTATCGGCAATCACCTAAAGATGAAAGGAAAAGCAGGCCCTTTCTAAGAAGCCAACCAGTGCTGTGTAGATCAATTGTGGAAGGCTCCAGTGCCAGGAACTGGCTAAAGGAAAGTTGTCAGAGTTGATGGCAGCTCTGATTTCCTTCCCCAAAGTAGAGCCATTATCTGCTTTGTGGCTTGAAAGGGATGTGGGGTCATGTGAATCTCTTGATCTGAAATGTAAATGCCAGGCGCTGTAGCTCACTCCTGTAATCCCAGCACTTTGGGAGGCTGAGGCAGGCAGATTGCCTGAACTCAGGAGTTTGAAACCACCCTGTACAACTTGGTGAAACTGCATCTCTACTAAAATACAAAAAAAATAGCCCTGCATGATGGCACACGCCTGTAATCCCAGCTACTCAGTAGGCTGAGGCAGGAGAATTACCCGAGCCCAGGAGGCGGAGGTTGCAGTGAGCCGAGATCATGCCACTGCA
>NW_012121598.1:9445660-9462920 GCF_000951035.1 Colobus angolensis palliatus | reverse complement strand
AAAAAAAAACGAGTAGCTTTCATACACTGAGTAAAATTGGAGGTTCTCCTGGCTTACACCTAGGATTATCCTGAGGTTTCATATTCTTAAATACTATTAAATAATGGAAGTAAAAAATGTGATTTGGGAGAACAACCTTTTATGGTCAGCCTCCTAAAGCTCAGAAGATGGCCTCTATTAGGATAGATGTCAGGCTTCTTATCTATGTGTGAGGATGGATGGATGGACCTATTTTCTAATATTACCCGAAGATAGGGGAGTCTTATACAGTATTCCTGATCAACTGTGGGTAATAGTCAAGTGTTTTTCCTAGGTTTATGGTCTACCACTGAGTAAGAAAGAATGTTAAGCTATAAACCCAAGCCAAAAAGTGAGGTGATCAAAAAGGTGCCAATCTACAACTTGGTGAACTATGAGCTATTAGTAGCTTCAGGATGACAGCTCCATTTTTTTAAATCTTCTGAGTCAGTTTTATGATTATTTTGCCACCATACATTTAGGAACAAAGTATGCCTAACAGAAATTGTTTATAATCTACCTCAAGAAAACTATGGCTTAACTAAGCATGGTTAAGATTATAGAGAGTAAAGTTTATCTTAATTTCATAGATGCTGTGCCAAAGTCTATTTTCCACTAAATATGGGAATGTGGTTGTGAGGTCTCATAGATCCACACATTGAAGTAGTCACCCCAATGTCTGGTCTTTGTAGCTGACATCAAAAGCTAACCTAATGATCTTATGACTTTCCAAGTGGAGAAGATAATCAACTGCTCCTGAGACTAGAGAGAGCTGGAGGTAGGCCAAAATTAGACAGGCAGTCTTCTTGACCACAGGAAGCTAATGGCTCAGCAACCACTCCTTGATTCTTGGGTTTTAGAAAGCTGATGGCCTTGTGGCTATCAGTTTTCCTAATTAAGAAACTCTCTATCTAGATTAAACCTTTGTGCATAGGATATTATGTGTTTGCTCTGCATGAGGACTGCAGACAGTGTGCTGAGGACTAACAGGCATGATACAATCAAGAGTCTGTGATTGGGCGTACTCCCTGAAGTCTCACATAAGGCTCCTTTCTAGCAGCTGCAACTGCCTTGTGGCATGATTGTGCCCAACATGATTGTGGCCAAGAGATGTCACGGGTTGTTTCTCCTGTAAAAATTTAAGCAAGTGAACTTAGGAATTTAAGTTAAACTCCTTAGGAATTTAAAATCAAGTTGGAGGATAAGAATCTTGTTAGGCCGGGCGCGGTGGCTCAAGCCTGTAATCCCAGCACTTTGGGAGGCCGAGACGGGCGGATCACGAGGTCAGGAGATCGAGACCATCCTGGCTAACACGGTGAAACCCCGTCTCTACTGAAAAATACAAAAAACTAGCCGGGCGAGGTGGCGGGCGCCTGTAGTCCCAGCTACTTGGGAGGCTGAGGCAGGAGAATGGCGTAAACCCGGGAGGCGGAGCTTGCGGTGAGCTGAGATCCGGCCACTGCACTCCAGCCTGGGGGACAGAGCAAGACTCCGTCTCAAAAAAAAAAAAAGAATCTTGTTAAATCTATGCAACTTATCAAACTATTATATGCTACAGATTGATACAAAAAAATAGAAACACTAAAAACAGTGATAATACTTTGCCACAGTAAAAAGAGAGAGAAATAGAAATCAAGAAAGATATTCAAAACCATGTGAAAAGACCTATACAGATCAGTTCCAGGATCACCCATCAGAGACTAAAATCTGCAGATACTCAAATGCCTTATATAAAATGGCACGATATTTATGTATTTCCTGTGCACATCGTCCCATATTCTTTAAATTATCTGTAGGTTACTTATACCACCAAATACAATGTAAATGCTGTATTAACAGTTGTGGTCTTGAATTTCTATTTGTGTTTCTTATTGTTTAATTGCTATTGATTATTATTGTTTAGCAGATTCTCAATCAACAGCTGTTTGAATCTACAGATATAGAACCCACAGATACAGAGGCCCGACTGTCCTTTCCATTTAAGAAAAACAAAAGTCATTAAAGATATTTAAGTAGAAAGGCCCGTGCTTTAAAGGCATTGATCTTTAACAGTGTAGAGATTAGATTTAATGTGGAAGAAGAAATTAACAAAGGAAGATTGTTTAAGAAGATCAGTCTCAGAAGATCAGTTTGCAACTGCCTAAGTAAAAGGTACTGAGGACTAAAACGAGGTCAATGGTAATGTGAATACAAATAAGTTGAAAAAATATGGGAATGGTGACTCACTGACTATACACCAATGACTTATTAAAGTAGGCCATGTTTGCATCTGTTAAGCCTTATAATAAATAGAAATCTTTATTTCACTCTTACCTAACTCTATAGTGAACTCCTTCTACACCAAGTTCTCTGGAGGGAAAGGAAGCTGCTCCCTAAAAATAACTAACTAAAAGGTCAAAGACCACATTAGTCCATTTTCACACTGCTATAAAAACACAACATGAGGCTGGGTAATTTATAAAGAAAGGAGGTTTAACTGACTCACAATTCTGCATGTCTAGGGGGACCTCAGGAAATTTTCAATCCTGGTAGAAGGCAAAGGGGAAGAAAGTCACATCTTACACGGCAGCAGGAGACAGAGAGCCGGGGGCAGGGGGAATTGCCAAACATTTTTAAAGCCTCAGATCTCATGAGAACTCCCTAGCATGAGAATAGCCTGGGGGAAACTGACCCCCCCGTGATCCAATAACCTCCCACCAGGTCCCTCCTTGACACATGGGGCTTAGAATTTCAGATGAGATTTAGGTGACAGAGCCAAACCATAAGCCAAACACAAAGAGTGACCTGTCACCATGATTAAAGCACTGTGTTATGTGGGGGTTGTCATTTTCTTAATATTTGGCAAACCTGGTTCAGAGCATGCAAGGATGGCGATGTAGGGTAAACCACTGATTCACAAGAAAATTCAGTGGAAACAGCCCATGTTTAGGCTTAGGAGAACTTCTGACCCTTGAAAAATAGGGAAGTTATCTGAGGGAATAGGGAAGAATCAAATTGGTGGACTTGATAGGAAGAACTGAAATGAAATATTCTCAGCTATGAGAGAGAAGACTGCTGCGATGAGAAAAGTTAAGCGAAGAGTCCCTGGAGCGTAGGAACAACTTTATCTTCTATGCTAAGTGGAAGATTCTAGACCCTGGCTAAACATGGAAGTCAAGACTATGAAAGAGGAAGAGGGTGTAAGGATAGTATGTAATCTCAACTTTACAGAGAAACAAAAAACCAATGTCAGGACTGTAACAGAAAATTAAAAATATGTTAAACCAGCTTTATTCATATGTTGAACAACCTAGCTGACATTGGGTTCTACAACAGAAATAAAAGTTGGTATTTTAATTAAGGTAAATTTAAGAAAAACAATGGAATTGTATAGGACTTTGGATGAAAATTAGCTTGTTCACATTTACCAAGATAGTTGTTCCTGGTGATAATTGTCCTTCCCTTTAACAGTGTCTCTTCATTTTTCTCTGTCTCTGCATTACTTCACTTCTGTAAACACTGCCTCTTTCCTGAAAAGGTTCAATCATTCTGGTTGAGGTTAAACAGAAGTCACCAGCCTAGATCAGAACCATGGCCAGAGGAATTTCACATAGGCTCAAGGAAGTTAGTGCCATGAGAACCATACTGCAGAGAAGAATTTGAATGACTAATGAAGAAAGAAAATACAGATGATAACATCCTCCCCAAATTGTTTTTCCCTAATCCCACCACTGTTTTAAAGACTTGCCCAAATTGTGGTGCATGCAAGTCTGGTACTTTGAGAATAGACAAACACAAACACCAACACACACACACACACACACACACACACACACACACACCCCTTGCAATGCTTCTTATAATTCAACCAGTGGAGCTCTAACTACAAATGTCAAGGGAAAGGGAAACTTAAGTCATATACAATCAAAGCACCAAAGGAGTGTTATTCTAATTAAAATCTTGTTTCACATTTGGAGAAGGTACTCATGTGACTCTGTTCACTATCATTGAGTAAAAGTAGTTTCATCAAATTGATGCTGTGTAACCATGGGCATGTATCACTCAGATACCCCTTAGAGAGAATCTGCTGACAGCAGGATAGTTGGGTAAGAGCCTTCAGCTGCCACAGCTGCAGTATCCACTGCAGTATTCACCCCTAGGCTACACCCTCCCCGAGCTGCCCCCAACTAATGGCTAAACTTGGTGGAGATAATAGAGCTGGCCACTTGTACCCAAAGAAAGACTCTACTAATAAGCAAACTCTTCTCTCCATTTGTCTGAATGACTTTCTTTTATCCTCAGTATAGTCAATTTCAGACTTTTCATACTCAATTCTCCTTCCTACTCCATATACTTTCGCAAATGTAAGAACTGTGTCATGGTCCAACGGCTCTTCTCACCTACTTCTGCTATCTCTCCATTTTATCTTAGAGACATTTCTGCCCAATAAATCTCTTGTACTTTTCACATTGAGTTGCTGTGTGCTTTGTGTATGACTCTTTGCTGACACAGATGACAAAAGTTAACAAAATCTTATAAAACCACTCAAGGGTATAAATGTTAAGTTCATTGATTTCACCAAAACATGTATCCTTCCCACTTTCATTTTTCTGTCACCTCTTCTCTCTCCCTCTTCCAGTTTTTCCCCAGAGCCTGTCTGAACTTTTATCATGACAGATAGGAAAAACAGAATGAAATTTGCCATGTCTTTTCTGCCAACACTTACAGGAAATGTACAGACAGCTAAGCAGAAATCAGAAAGCAGAATTATTAATTTCATTACCTGGTTTCAGTGTACATAGCTTATTAATTTGTTTTAGTGTGTATAGATTATTCTTTCATTGACACTTGAGTAAACTAAGGAAAGGATGAATGTGATTTGGCTCTGAACTGATTGGGGATGGCAAAGGTAGAAAAGTGAAGAATTTAGCAGCATTGTAATAGAAAAGTAGTGACTCCATATTTTGAAATTCTGCCCCAGTCATAGTTTTTTAGGATGATAGAAGTTGTGATATTTAAATCGTATTTATTTTATTTTAAAAATATATTTAAAATATTTATAGAAAAAATAAGCACGTCTTTCTGAAAGAGCTTGTGATTGAAGGTTCATATGTAAATGTATCCTTCCGGTTCTTTAAGAGAAAATAAGCATTCAGGCAATGATAAATTGTCTTGATGACTGAAAGCTATCACCCCCTTCCCATACTATCACAGTTCCAAAATCCCTTAGAAAGTCGTTGAAAGAGGCATTTTCAGAAAATGTAAGAGTGTGGAAAGATCTATTCGAAATGTAAAGAGAAACTATTTTAGCCAGACATTTATACTGCATGTGTTCAACAAAAGCATGGATGTAGATTAACTCTTGTTCTGACAAGAATTAAGTCCATATTCAGACAGAGTTAGCAAATCAAATTTTTACAAAGTGATAGATGCTGTAGGTGAGGGAGAGGTGCAGAATCTATAACATCATAAACTCAGATAAACTTCCAGGTGTGTGACACTATGTACCAACATTTTTCATAATTAAATTAGAATTCAACTTAATTATTTCCTAAGACAAACATTTTATTTAGTTGTCAAATTGTTATTGCTGGTAAACTTAAAGACACAGTATATGTGGTGTTGTAGTAGAGACAGTAGTTTATTTACTACCTTAATTTCTCTGAATAATTCATAGTGATCTTTTACCACAACTGGTTTTATAACTTACTGAAATTACTATAACATTAGAATATGAATGAGAGCAATTCTTCACATATTTATTTCAAGGACATTGAAGTTAAAGATGTAACAGAAACAACATCTTAATCACTTCTATTTGGAAAAATCAAAACAAAAATGATACATATATATTAATTTGTAGGAGTTTTAAATTTAACACTTTAAATCTTACAAATATTTTATTTGAAATAAGTAACATGTGGATGTATTTAACAATAAAATTATTTTTGAAAAAATGAGTGTATTATAAAATAGAACTGTGAAACATTTTGCCTAGATAAAAAAACTAAAACATGGCTCTTAATTTTGCTTCTATTTATACTGTACATCAATGTATTCAAGTTTCAGCATAAAACATCTAATATACATATATATGTATATAGATTTAAATTATTGGCCAGGGACAGTGCCTCATGCATGTAATCTCAGCACTTTGGGAAGCCAAGGTGGGTGGATTGCCTGAGCTCAGGAGTTCAAGACCAGCCTGAATAACATGACAAAACCTGGTCTCAATTTAAAGAAAAAAAAAATAACTATATAGATAGATAGATATATAATCAATTATATAGATATCTCTATATATTCATATATAAAGAGGTATATATGAATATAAAAACTGTGTATAAGCACTGATCCACAAATGACACTTTTAAAATCTATTATATTTACCATAGTATCTACAATTATGTCATAATTTACAATTATGAATTAGAAATAATTTTGAAAACCCACCAACAGAAGAATAAAACATGTTGTATGAATGTTTTCAAATATTTGCACCACTTCAAAATAAAAAAGTAGAAAATTTTGCAAGGCATTTGTTATTAAATGGAAACAAAGAGATCAGCAAGCTGCAGAGGCAATGAGGCATTTCGATTGAGATTTTAGGCTCTGGAATTAGATTAACTGAGCTTGAATACTGATTTTGCCACTCGCTAGCTGTCTTAAGGAAACATTTCATAAGTGCTTTGTGGATTGGTTTCCTCATTTTTAAAATGAGAGCCAAAATAGTACTTACCTCATATGGCCATTGTAAAGATTAAGTGAGTCCTTATGTATAGAACAATTATAACAGCATAGATACGAAGTCAGCATTAAATTCATGCTTATTTATTTACACAGAGTGGACTGTTTTATGTTAAAATGCAAAAAATATCACCATGCAAAACTACTTATTTTATATCAACATAGATATGTATTGCAAACATGCAGCAAAATACCTATGAACATTCATGCCACACTGATACCAGTGTGTAACTTTTACCATTAAAGACGAGGCTGCTTGAAATTTTTACACAGAAAATAAATTTCATACATGATTTTTGTGATTACATTTTAAATACTTTGATACTCATGTTAAATGTAATACTATGCAACTGTGAAAAAGAATAGTATCGATTACATTCATTGAGTTATTGATATGAAAAAGTTCATGCACATATATAATTATGAAAACAAGCAAATTGAAAGAGAGCATGAATTGTATCAATATGAATTCAATCAAGTAAAATTATGTGGTTGTAGTTGGGTATGTAATGTTAATGTTAACAGTTAAACTGGTTAGGTGATTTTGACTTATATATATATAATTATACACATATTCATATTTTTAGAATCATTTTATAGGTAACTTTTTTTTTAAGAAAACGCTGTAATGTTGACTTTATTGTGAAATAAAATAACAATGAGACTACTTAATCATGCAGCATCCTGCATTCAAAGCATATATGTCGAGAGCACAGCCAAGTGCCATTGATGAATGGAATAAATTACAAAGGTATGAAGATACTTACCCACCACACACCTGGAGTGCAGAGAATTTGGAAGCATCCAAATCATTGCCGCTTACTATTCGAGCCTTAAATGAAGAGCGAGAGAAAAACAAAACAAACAGGCTTTTAGCATACTACAGTTTTATGTACATGAAATCGGGACACAGGTCAACTGCACTACACACGTAACACCTAGTATGACAGATGCTAAGCAGGGTCAGCTCCAAGTCAAAGCTGCTATGTTTTTATGAGTACAGGTTTTGAAATTAGCTGTCAGCATTTAAACAAATGCACTGGCAGAGTCCAGGAAAATATATCATATTCCAGATGCTGTTTGCCCTTAAAACTTGATATGTGCAATGAAGATCATGAATCAGTCAGAAAGGTCATGTTTAGCCAGACTGAAGAAAAGATGCTGTGTTTGACCGCAGCAGACCCCTAGGTTGGCAAGTATAGCTAAGGTAAGCGCAGCTGGCAAGGTGTGACCTCTCCATAAATGCAACATTATCAGGGGCACACTTAAAGGACAACCAAATAATGGAAAGCTGGGATAACATGCACAATTCAAAACTAAAACAGAGGAATCAAACAGGTCTAATATGTCACAAACAAACATGTACAAAAGACAAGATCCCTCAGGAGGGAAGAATAAGTATGATTTAAAACCTTTTCATCCACAGAACTGCTATCTGAAAGAGAATCAGGAAAAGAAGGGATAAATGTTAGATGGAGTACTTTTCAAGAAATTGTTCAAACACATACATGAACAGAGTGTTAATATGTTACATTGTTTAAAATTATAAATTAACAGTTTCAAGGTTGAGCACCAAGGGAACAAGGATAGTGGGTTCTCATAATTTAAAGAGCAGGGAAATGTAATAGAATGCTTGAAAAGTATAAAAATGATTACAGGATTTAATGAAAGACAATGTGTCATATTAAGAAAAGAACACAGTTGAAGAATCAGAAGTCCTGGGCTCCAACTGAGGCTCTGCCACTTACTAGACACATTGGGTAACCTACCAAACTCTTTGGAGTCAAGAGCCTAGATCCAACTCTGAAATACGATCATAAATACTTTGACTAATTGACTCGCAACATTATTGATAGAATCAATTGAGATCAGTATTTGGGAAAGTAAACCTCAGATGACTATATAGATTAAAGTTGTTTTATTAAGAGATTATTTATTTATGGCTTCTCATCTCATAGAGTTTACGAGCTAAAAGATTAAGTTGAGTCCATCTTACAAATAAGAAAACTGATGCCTAAAGAGGTTAAGTGACTTGATTAAGATCACAAAGCTAGTAAATGGCAGAAGAGGGACACAAATCCAGGGCTCCTGATCTCCCATCTGGTGCTCTTTACATCTAATGTTTCAGATGAGCTTAACAAAACAGTGAAGGGGGCTTGGTCTACAGCCTTCAGATGCAATTTAAGATAAATCATAGGGCCGACATTTTCCAGGTCCAACTGCTAACGGGTCCAAGGAGATGGAGAATGGACTACTGCGTCATCATTTTTTAAACCCAGGTTTAAATTTGCCAGGTCATAGGATATAGTCTATCACTACCTTACATAGTACTATTGCTCTGAAACTCATTAATTCATCTTTGCTTATTAGCATAAAATTGGAGAAACTTCTCTATGGATACAAGTTGGCAAAATGCTAGAGTTGGAGTGACCCTGGAGTTTATTTAGTTCAAACTCCTTCTTTATATAAATGAGCACTGGAAAGATTAAAATTTGTCCAAGGTCATGTAGCTCAGTGATGACCCTTACTGATGAAAATCTGAAATGCATTACTTTTCTTGACTCATTAAGTATAGACTGCTTAACTATCATAAGTAAATATTTTGGTCCCGATTTTACAGTATCTCAGGGTTGTATCTTCCAATGCAAAACAGGGTAAAATGTATTGTAAAGTAATAAAAGACAAATTTATGGCCATAATCATTTTAAAATACTATATAAAATAAAGGAAATAATATTTAGCATTATTGCAGAATAATAATATACCATATTCAAGAAAATTGTACCCGAAATATCATTTAAAATAATGGAATGACTGGCCAGGCGCAGTGGCTCACGCCAGCACTTTGGGAGGCTGAGGTGGGCAGATCACGAGGTCAGGAGATGGAGACCACCCTGGCTAACACGGTGACACCCCGTCTCTACTAAAAATACAAAAAATTAGCCGGGCATGGTGGCGGGCGCCTGCAGTCCCAGCTCCTCGGGAGGCTGAGGCAGGAGAATGTCGTGAACCTGGGAGGCGGAGTTTGCAGTGAGCCGAGATTGGCCACTGCACTCAGGCCTGGGCGACAGAGTGAGACTCTGTCTCAGTAAATAAATAAATAAATAAATAGATAGATAGATAGATAGATAGATAAATATAATGGAATGACTAATATGATATATCAACTGGCCAGAAAATACATATCTTAATTTTCATAGGGAGCAAAAGTAATTTGATAAAAAATCAAAACCTTCTAGTCATTCAAAACCTCCTTAAAATAGGATTGTAATGGGTCTTCTTTAAGTTTAATATGTTAAAAAAAAGTCTATTACAGTCAGCAATTTATGTCTGAAATAGTAGCATTTCCATCATCATTAAAAGCAAACAAAACTGTCCAAAAGCATCATTTTCATTTATTTCTGAAAATTCCAGCCAATATATTAAAACTAATGAAAATAAACTATATAAATATTAGAAGCCAAAATAGAAAGTTATTTAATTATAATTGTATATCTAGTAATCAAAATATACAAAATCACATGGAAAACTAGTAAACAAAAGAGTCAACAGAGTAACTATATAGTCAATCCATAAGCAAAATAATAATGTTATTTCCTATATACTAGCAAGTAGTTTGGAAAACAATGAAATGAGATCTGATTTCAGATATGCAATATTTTGAATGAGTACTTTGTATTCATTATCTCTCATTGATATCTGTCTTCCATCTCAACCATCCCACTAAATAAAGGTAATCTTAACAAGGTCATCAATTACTTTTCAGCTGTTAAATCTGGTAATACATCAATTCTTTCAATGTTTCATTCATTCATTGAACACATATTTATTGCCAGTGAACGCTTTTTTGTTCACTTTGACTGCTTTCTTATCTCCCTGCTGTATTCTTCCTTGAAATCTTTCTAAAGAAGATAAAATTATGTCACTCTCCTTCTTAAAACCCACCAGTGACACACAGTGCCCTCATGAAAGAACATAAAATCCATGTGAAATGCAGTCTCATCATTCATTATATCTCATTCACATCGTAAACTTCAGTCACAATTACATTCTTGAAGTTCCGTTTCTGTGCCATGTTCTTTGAAATCTATGTGCCTTTGCATTGCTGTTTCCTCTCTGTTCTCCACCCTCATCAAGTTAACTGCCTGTCATGTCCCAAACTCAGCTGAAGCACAACCCCTCTTCTAGAAACTTGTGACACTTCTCCCTGCTGTCGTCCTGTGTTCAATATTGTGCACTGTGCATTCCTCTTTGCTAATCTTCATCCTTTGCCAGTTTCCGTATCTACAATCCTTTCAATATTTGAGCTCCTTGATGGTAGTCTGTTTTTAAATCTCTTTCTCTCTCTCTTTTTTTTCTTTTTACTTTAACCACATTCCTGAAATATAGAAGATGACCAATAACCATTTCTTAAATATTGGAATGGACAATTTCAATAAGCTACACCATTTCATGGAATATCTAAAAATCTGAATAAAGGAAAATACTATTTCATTTTTCTATACAGTGATGAAGAATTACAATTTAACAGATTTGCAGATTTGACAGTCAAAATCCTAATGGCAGATTGCTGTAACTTGAAATTTTACCAATTTTAAGTGTAACTAGATTAATAAACAAGTAAAAATAGCTAAGATTTTGTAAAAGAAGCATTATAAGATAAATCTATAAAAATATTAATAATTTGTAACAGCTAAAACAGTATAGTCCTGGCAAAATAATAGATTAAAAGTGAAACACAAAATAAAATTAAGAAACCCTTATACTCAAGAACTTAATGACTAGGAAAACATTTTTTATTAAAGACAAAGAGAAGCACTAGTCAGTAAATGGTGCTTAGACAATAGGTTAAGTATCAATAACATTCATTTGTATCCTCATCTCATACATATGCCACCAAGTTCCACATGCATTAAAGATTTAAATATAGAATAATTAAAGGAAGAAAGAAAAGTAAAAAGAGAAAGGAATATTTAATAAACCTATTGAATGAGCTTTTTAAATTTAGACTTAATAGATAATTGACAAGATGCAACAATGGTAAATATGCATACAAATTATCTATTTTACTAAAACGACCACTAATGATTGCAAAATTAACAAAGATTAAAGATATTGATTTTAATGATAGTAAAATAATTTCCAAGGCTGTTGAGAATATTATTAATCAAACACTATCATGTGTAGTTGATGAGCATGAAAATTGTAATAATATAAATTTTAAAAAAAACTTTCAAAACATGTCTATCAATAGGCTGTTTTGACAGGAAAATTCCACTTTTGGAAACTGGTGCTAAGGAAATTACTTTTGTTATGGGTTGAATTGTGTTCCACCCCTCCCAATTTAAATGTTCAAGTCCTAACGTCCAGTACTTCACAACATGGCCTTGTTTAGAAATAGAATCACTGCAGATGGAACTAGTTAAAACAGGCCATACTAGAGTAGGGTGGACTCATAATCCAATGCAACTGGTGTTCTTATAAAAAGGGGAAATTTGGGCCAGTCATGGTGGCTCACACCTGTAATCCCAGCACTTTGGGAGGGTGAGGTGGGCAGATCATGAGGTCAGGAGTTTGAGACCAGCCTGGCCGACATGGTGAAAACCCGTCTCTACTAAAAATACAAAAATTAGCTGGGCGTGGTGGTGCATGCCTGTAATCCCAGCTATTTGGGAGGCTGAGGCATGAGAATTGCTTGAGCCTGGGAGGCAGAGGTTGCAGTGATCTGAGATTGCACCACTGCACTCCAGCCTGGTGACAGAGCAAGACTTGGTCTCAAAAAAAAATAAAAAATAAAAATAAAAAAATAGGGGAAATCTGGAGATAGATACACACACAATAAAGATTAGTGATGCTTCCACAAGCCAAGCAACTCTCAGAAACTTGGGGAGAGGTCGCAACAGATTCTCCCCTAGATCCTTCAGAGGGAGTATGGCCCTGTCAACACCTTGATAGTTGATATCCAGCCTCCAGAACTCTGAGAATAAATTTCTGCAATTCTAAGTCACTCAATTTTTGATATTATGTTATGGCAACCCTCGCAAACATATAATTTAAATACTAAAAAAGTGTTAAGATTGGCACTGTTTCATTATTTACTACAAAAAAATTGGAAAAGCATACATGATTAAATATAGAACTATGGGTTGAAAATTATGTCCTATGACTTCGATGCAATCATCTGTGACCATTAAAATCAATGCATTTAGAGACTAAATAAAAATATAGAAAATGTTTCTGATGTACAAAATAAAAATTAGGAAGTAACCTCATGTTTGAGGTTACTTGAGGTTATAAGGTGACTATGTAAAAACAAAAAGTTATATATAGAAAAAGACTTGAAAAGAACATCACCATAATGTTATTAATCTTCAGTAATAGGTTAATATATTCATTCATATTCTCTTAAATTTTCCAATATTCTGTTATTTAATAATCACATTGTCTAAAATATTTTAAAATGACACAATATTCTACCCCCCCACAGCAACAGAATATGTACTCCCGTAGAGTCCATTTTGGAAAAGTCTTCAAGCCACAAAACACATCTTAACAAATTTAAACATTGAAATCATATCAAGTGTCTCTTCTGACCACAATATTGAAAGTAAAAATCAGTAACAGGAAGAATTTTAGAACATCCACAAATATGTGGAAATAAAACAACACACTCCTGAAGAACCAATGGGTCAAATGTGAAATAAATAAATATTTAGAGACAAACGAAAATAGAAACACAATATACCAAAACTTCCGGGATGTAGCAAAAGCACTTCTAAGAGGGATACAGTAATAAATAACCACATTTAAAAAAAGGTCTCAAATAAACAACCTAATTTTTTACTTCACAGAACTAGATAAAAAACAAAACAAACTAAGCTCAAAGTCAGCAGAACTAAGGAAATAATAAAGATTACAGAAGGAATAAATGAAATAGAGACTACAATGACAATGGAAAAGATAGATGAAACTAAGAGGGTTTTTTTGGAAAATATAAACAAAATTGTCAAACTCTTAGCTAGACTCACAAGGAAAATAAGGGAAATGGATCAAATAAAATTATAAATGGAAGAGCAATATTACAACTGGCAGTACAAAACTACAAAGGATCTTAAGAGACTGCTATGAATAATTACATGCCATCAAATTGAATAACCTGGAAGAAATGGATAAATTACTAGAACACACAACCTACCAATACTGAATCATAAAGAAAGAGAAAATCTGAGCAGACCAATAATGAATAACAATATGGAAGTAGTCATCAATTATCTCTCAACAAAGAAAATCCCATTACAAGATAGCTTCATTGTGTGCCAAGATTTAACACCAATATTTCTCAAACTCTTCCAAAAAATTGAAGAGGAGATAATATGTACACCTCATTTTACAGGCCAGCATCACTCACACCAAAGCCAGACAAGGATTCTACAAGAAAATTACAGGCCACTATTCCTGATGAACATAGATGCAAAAAGTCTTCAACAAAATGCTGGCAAACCAAATGCAATGGCACAGTAAAAGGATCATATACCATGATCAAATGAAATTTATCCCTGGGATGCAAGGATGTTTCAATGAATGCAAATCAATAAATGTCATACACGGCTGGGTGTAGTGGCTCATGCCTGTAATCCAAACACTTTGGAAGGCCCAAGTAGGCAGATCACTAGAGCCCAGGAGTTCAAGACTAGCCTGGACAAGACTAGCTGGGGCAAGACACCATCTATACTAAAAATGCAAAAATTAGCTAAGCATAATGGTGTACACCTCTACTCCCAGCTACTGGGGAGGCTGAGATGGGAGGACTGATTGAGAATATTAAGGTTGCAGTGAGCCTATTGTGCCACTGCACTCCCGGGTGACAGAGTGAGACTCTGTCTTAAAGTTAAAAAAAAAAAAAAAGTGATACACCAAAATAAAAGAATGAAGGATGAAAATTATGTAATGATCTGAATAGATGCAGAAAAAGCTCTAGACAAAATTTAACATCATTTCATGATAAAATCTCTCAGCAAATTAGGTATAGAGGGAATGTACCTGTATATAATAAAAGCCATATACAATAAGCCCATAGCTAACATCATACTCAACAGTGAAAAGCTGAAAGATTTTCCCCTAAGATTAGAAACAAGACAAGGGCTCCCACTCTCATCACTTCTATCCAGCATAGTACTAGAAGTTCTCACTGGAGAAATAAGGCAAGAAAAAATAAATAAAAGGCTTCCAAATAAAAAAATGAAGAAGTAAATTGTTTCTGTTTACAGATGACAATATCTAATATATGGAAAACCCTAAAGACTCCACCAAAAAATTTAAAACTAATAAACAAATTTAAAGTGTCATGATAAAAAAAAAATCTATATACTAATATAACAAACTACTTGAAAAAAGAATATTAAAACAGTGGGCAACATGGCAAAACCAGTCTCTACAAACAATAAAAAAAAATTTGCATGGCATGGTGGCACATGCGTATAGTCCCAGCTACTCAAGAGATTGATATGGGAGGATCACCTGAGCCTGGGAAGTCAAAGCTGCAGTTAGCAGTGATTACACCACTGCACTCCAGCTTGCTTTGGTGACAGAGTGAGACCCTATCTTAAAGAAGAAATTTTAAAAATTAACATTTACAATATCAAAATGCTAAATACTCAGATATACATTTAATGAAGAAGGTGAAAGATCTGTACACTGGAAACTATAAGACTACCCTGAAAACTATAAGACATTGATGAAATAATTGAAGAAAACACAAATAAATGGAAAGATGTTCAGTGTGCCTGCCATGGAAAACTGATATTCTTAAAATGCTTGCATTTTAAGTGACCTACAGATTCAAAGGCATCTCTGCCAAAATTCCAGTGGCCCTTTCAAAGGCTTACAGAGTCAAAGGAATCTCTACCAGAATTCCAATGGCTTTTTTTTTTTTTTTTTTACAGAAACAGAAAAAAAAAAATCTAAAATTTATATGGAACCATAAAAAAGCCCCGAATAGCCAAAGCAATCTTGAGAGAAAAGAACGAAGCTGGGGGCATGATTTGTTCTGATTTCAAGCTGTATTACAAGGCTATAGTAATCGAAACAATATGGTACCAGAATAAAAATTGACACAAAAGAGCTCAGAAATAAAGCCATAGACATATGACAAACTAATATTTGATGAAGGTGCAAAGAATACACAGTGGGGAAAGGACTGTCCCTTCAATAAACGGTACTGGAAAAATCAGATATCCACATGTAAGAGAATACAATTGGACCCTTATTTTATACCATATAAATATTAACTTGGAATGGATTCTTAAGTGTAGGACATGAACCCATAAAGCTCCAAGACAAAAGTTTAAGGAAAATTGACCATTGGCAACGTATTGGCCATGATAGCAATACATTCTTTGGATATGACACTGAAAATGCAGGCAACAAAATAAAACATAAACAGGTTCATCAAATTAACAAGCTCATGCACAGCAAAGGAAGCAATTGGCAAAATGAAAAGGAAACCTGTGAAATGGGAGAAAATATTTGCGAACCATATGTCTGATAAAGGGTCAATATCCAAAATATATAAGAAACTCACAGAACTCGACAGCAAAATTACAAACACCTTGATTAATAAATTGGTGAGGGGACTAAACAGACCTTTTTTTCAAAAAAGACATTAATGGCTAATAAACATTTTAAAAGGTGCTCAGTATCATTAACTAGCAGAGAAATGCAAATCAAAACCACAATGAGATATTACCTCACACCTGTTAGAATGGTTATAATTAAAACACAAGAGATAATGTGTTGGTAATGGTGTGGACAAAAAGGAACTCGTGTACATTGATGGTGGAAATATGAATTGGTACAGCCATTAAGTAAAGCAGTATGGAAGTTCCTCAAAAACACAACAATAGAACAACCATAATAATCCAGCAATCTCACTTATAGGCATAAATTTAAATAAAATGAGATTAGCATGTTGAAGAGATATCTGCACTGCCATATTCATTGCAGAATTATTCACCATAGCCAAGGTATTAAAAACAACCTATTTGTCAGTAGATGAAGATAATGTTATATGTATGTATGTGTATACACACACACATATATACACACACACATAGATGATTATTTAGCCATTAAAAAGAAAAAAATCTCCGGCCATTCATGACAAGATTGATTAATCAAGAGGACATATACTGGGTGAAATAAGGCAGAAAAAGAAAGACAAGTATTATTTCACTTATAAGTAAAATCTCAAAAAAAAAAAAAAAAAAGGCTGAACTCCTAAAAGTGGAGAATAGAACAGTGGTTGCCAGGGCTGGGGGTGTGGAAAATGAGTTTTTGGTCAAAGTATACAAACTTTTAGTTATAAGATGAATAAATTCTAGGGACCTAATACACAGCATGACAGCTATAGCCCTTAATACTGCATTGTTTTCTTGAAATGTGTTAATATAGTACATAAGTGTCCTTACCACACACACACACACACACACACACACAACTCTGTATAGTGATGGATATA
>NW_012121598.1:9391062-9445610 GCF_000951035.1 Colobus angolensis palliatus | reverse complement strand
TAGATTTCAAGTGTCCTTACCACACACACACACACACACACACACACACACACACAACTCTGTATAGTGATGGATATATTAGTTACTTTTATTGTGGTAATAATTTCACAATGCATATGGATATCAAATCATTATGTTTTAACACCTTGAAATATCTAATTTATTTGTCAATTATGCCTTAATAAAACTGGAAAGAATAAAATGTAAAATGTATATAATAGGCAAAAATCTTGGCTATTATTCAAGGGGCAGTATAGTATATGTAGAAAACATATATACTTATGTAGATAATCCTATATGTATATACAGATATTGTCTGTATAGACAGATATAGTAAATACACACACATACACGCACAGTCTTTGTTCACTGATAAATTGCCTTTTATTCTCCATACAGTTGTTCTGCTTAGCAAAATTGTGGTAAAATGTCTGTAATTACATGCTGTTTACTCCCTATAATGCTGCTCCCAATGTTCCTAGTCTTAGAAGGCACATATCATCTCACAACAGGTTCATTTTGCAGCTCAGCAATTTAATGTCGTTAATGCGGGACCACAGTACATCCATCTACTTTATAGCGAAACCACCCATATGAATGGGATTAAAGTAAGGTTACAGTGGCTATACAATTTTAATGTCTTCAAACTCCACAAACAATTTAAAATAAAAAAAATTGATAGACTATTTACTTGGCGAACAGCACTATTCTCTTCAACCATGCTGCATGGCAACCTGTAAAACCAAAATTCTCAGTATATAGAAATACAAATAATATATGTGTGTCTCCTGTGTATTAGACCCATCAGAGATTCTTGTGTGAGCATCCCTAAGAAGTAAATCTGAACGTAATCTAAGGAAATATGTCATCTCCCTAACCCTCAGTTTTCCTTCATATATAAGTACAATAGGAATATTTGACCAACATCTATCTAAACATTCTAGCTCTAAATTCTATGATATCTTTTGGCATGTGTAGTAAATTGTCACTAAAACAAGGAATGTTTATTCACCAGTTACCACCAAAAATAAATATTCATAATACCTAATGCCTACATTAAAGATTAAGATGGATAAATATAGTCAATTTACAATCTTCTAAGATAAAAGTAAAAAGGTATTTTCTCCCTTGATGTTTTACCTCTATTATAACACACTTTTTGAAGGAAATTTGAACAGAAGAAATCTCCAAGTTTGTATGTAAATTGAGTTCCATCCTATCTAGTTTAGGAATTCCCTTAAACATCTTTGCTCTGAAGTTCTTCAATGATAACACAGTATAAATTTCCCACTTGTGATAATATAATTCATTATCTTCTTTGGAAATAGTTTGCTCTATTTGTCACCATATTAAAAGAGATATGACTTTGAAACATGTGTAGTATGCCTGAAAGTCACCACATGGGAGCCGAAAACAGTGCAAAGAAAAATCATTAATGAAATCAGAGGGTTGCTGAGCTGTCATTAGCCTTTACAGAGTACCTACTGTATGCTAGATAGTCTGCAAATAACTTTATCTTTCCTTTTATTGAATTCCTTAAACTGGCTGTGAATTATTAAAAATGAGCACATGCTTCCAGGTCAGAGGAAGTACCTGTGGATGGTGCATGTTTCAGACGTACTTCTGGATGCAACTGGGTGAGGACTGAGAGATTAATGCTGATTTAACTCATATCTCACATACCATTGATCACTCATTTATGGCCTCAGGGTCATCTAAAAAACCTGAATTTCAATGACAGTTCAGTATCATAGGGATGTTAAAGATATGAACAAAGTGGTACGGGAGCACAGAGAAGACAGCCCCTAACTCTTCAGCCATGGAGAACATTGCATTTGGGAAGGACTCATCAGGGAGAGGAGCGGGTTTTGTCGGTGTGTGAAGGTTTTCTTGGCAAAGTAAAAGGGATTTCAAAAGGCACTGAAGCTTGAAAGAGCATAGAGCATTAGGGACTGAGATATGGGAGTGCAATAGTAAACGATTTCAAGAAATGAAAGGAAGGTCAACAGGGTTCATAACATAAAAGTCATACATTTTACAGTAATCAGCCCTTATTCATGGGGAGATACGTTCCAAGATCCCCAGTGCATGCCTAAAACCAGGGATAGCACCAAACCCTATACATGCTACATTGTTTAGATCTGATAACTGAGATGACTACTAAGTGCCTAACTATGGATAGCATATACAGCATGAATATGCTAAAGAAATGGATGACTTATGTCCTGGGCAGGACAAAGCAGAATGCGTAAGATTTCATTACCTATCTCAGAAGGGATACAACTTAAAACTTACTCATTATTAACTTCTGGAATTTTCCACTGAATATTTTTGGACTACTGTTGACCATGGGTGACTGAAACCATGGAAAGTTAATAATTGATCAGGGAGACTACTGTATTAAGGAATATAAATTATATCTTAATTGCAGTGTGGGATCACACAATGTTTGCAAGCAAGAGAATGACATATAACACGATCAAAATTTTATTTTCTGTTTTTAAAAATCCACTCTAGTCTGCCAGACAATAAAGCAAAATAAGATATCATATGAAAGGTTTCTTCCCTCTGGTCCACATATACCAAAATTCCATGCAGACACACAAATACTAGGTAACATGATTCATTAAACTTTAAAATATATCTAAGCTCAAAATCAAACATAATCTCCCAATCATTACAAATGAAGAAGCAACTCAAAACTAATCTTGAGTATAGTAAAAATCAAAATTGCTCACAGGAATGTTGAAACATTTCATTCATTGATTCATTTCCCATCCCCCAAGTGCCCCTAAGCTCTAAGCATTGTGCTAGGGACAGGGGATGCAACAGTTGAAAACTAAGATGAATAACACCATTGGTCATGCATCTTTTACAGTAGAGGTAAACCCAGGTACAATAGAATCTGTACACAAGAAAAGCTATAACTTTCTAGAACTACATGAATAAAACCAGAAAGAATATTATTAAAAACACTAATAAAATATAAAAGCATGAGATAAGAATTATCTATGAAGTGGAGAAACAGAAGGAAACTTTCTTACCACCTGGGAACATGAATGGAAAACATCTGCTTATGAAAATAGGAATCTTAGGCCTATGCCAAATTTAGATGTAAGTTCAGAATTCATAGCAAACTGAAATACGTTTATTCTTTTCACGTAAAATACTATTAAAAATTAATTATGTACCTGGCCATGAAGAAGCCTCAACATATTCCATAGAAGTAATATCAGAAAGACCAATCAAATAAGAAATCAACAATGGTGATTAAAATATAACAAAACAAAATACAACAAAAACAAAAATAAAAAGTACATGTGGAAACTTTTAAGCATGCCTTAATTTATAGGAAAAAAATCATGATGGCAATAAAATATTAATAAAAATTAAAATTAAATACACTAAAACACATCACATGCATACATATATTTGTGAGATAAATCTAATGTAACAAAAGAAAGATTACAACCTTAAAACTTTGTTTAAAATATAACAAAAAGGTAAAATAGATCAGTTTAAGTGCAACTCAAGAAGCCAAAAACAAAAGCCACAGTATAAACTCAAGGCAAAAAAAAAAAAAAATTGTACAAAAAAAGAGAAATAATAATGTGAACTTATGACATGGAAAAATCAGTATAAATAAAGACTCTCTTAAGCTTTAATGGAAGTATAAATCTTAGGCAGCACTGACTAATACAATGTACATATAAATAATATTACGTAAAGGGATATAATTAAAGGTACAGTAAAGATTTTGAAAAGTTCTGGGAGAATGATATACACATCTTTATGCCAATTAATGCTCAAACTTAAGGAAATGGGTAATTTTCAAAGACTATTAAATTATCAAAATAAAAATTTTCTTAAAAATATAAATTACCAAAATTTACTCAAAAATAATAGAAAAACTGAATACAATATCAATTATTAAAGAAATTGAATCAGTAGAAAATTCTCCCTATGAAAGAATATCTAATATTTTAAATTATTAGATAAATTTTAACAAATATTTATAAAATGGATAACTTCAAAGTAGTATAAATTTGACTATAGAAGTAGCATACAGAAGGATATGCACCTAATTAATTTTCTAATGCTAGTATAAGCTTGACACTGAAGTCAGAAAAGAAAGTACGTGATAAGATGACATACCAGTATCATGGATGAGTAAAATCCTAAAGAACATTTTGCAGTTAATCCAGTAGTGTGGATGTATGTACGTATGTACACATCTGGCCAGCTGTATTTACCCTGTGATAAAAGTGTGCTTTAACAATGTAAAATTCATGAGTGGACCTTCCGCTTCCAGGAAAAGTAGACCTACTCTCCCTATTACTCCCACCAAATGCAACTAACAACTCTGGTCATTATATATAAAATATGATAAACTCTGAAAATTGCAGAAAAGATGGTAGACTAGCTATTGATTTTGGGACTCAAAGCCTGAACTTCCACCCAAAAGAAGCAGTATTGATATGCCCTCTCTTCCCCACTGGAATGGTGTTAGAGGAGGAATGTGGAATCACAGATTGTTTTCAAGTAAGAGAATGACCTAGTTGAGAGGCTTAGTTGAGAGTCAGGACTTTGACCACTTCTCAGTAGTAATGAGGTTACTCCCCTGATAACAGTGATGGGAAGCAGCAATTAGGCACTAATTTCCCTCCCAACTAGGGTTCTGTAAGCAAAGACTCAGTGGGAAGTCTCAACTTCCAGCCATTACCAGCAGTAACATAAAGCCCTTCTCACTTAGGTATCCATGGGGGCAGACTAAAGAACCTGGACTTCCAACTCGACCCATGGGCGCAGACTAAAGAACTGGACTTCTAACTCGACCCGGTAGAAATGAATCAGAGCTCCCTTTCAATCACTTGAGAAATGTCAAACCGTGCCTGCTAAAACACGAGATTTTAATAAGATCCAAAGTCTTAAACATAACACCCCAAGTGTTCAAGTTTCCAGCAAAAATTACTTGTCGTAGCAAGAAACAGGGAGATATGAAAGGAAATGAGGAAAGACAATCAACAGATGCATATGTGAAGACACAGATGTTAGGATGACAAGACAAGGATTCTAATGCCGCTAAAACAAAATGTTTTAAAACAATTCTAAATATGTCTGAAACAAATGAAAAAACAAAGTTTTGTGAAGAAGTAGAAAGTTATAGCAAATACATAAAGGATATAAAAATAAATATTCATATGATATTAATTCTTCCAATCTGTGAGCATAGCATGTTTTTTCATTTATTTGTGTTATCTCTGATTTATTCAGCAGTGTTTTGTAGTTCTTGTAGAAATCTTTCACCTCTTTCATTGGCTGTATTTATGGGTATTTCATTTTCTTTGTGGCTATTGTGAATAGGATTATGTTCTTGATTTCAGTCCAACCTGGACCTTGTTGGTGTATAGAAATGCTGCTGACATTTGTACTGATTTTGTATCCTGAGACTTTATTAAAGTGCCACATTTTTCTTTATCTAGGCTATCACTGATGGGCATTTGGGCTGGTTCCAAGTCTTTGGTATTGTGAAGAGTGCCGCAATAAACATAGCAAGAACCAGTAATGGGATTGCTGGGTCAAATGGTATTTCTGCTTCTAGATCCTTGAGGAATCGCCACAATGGTTGATCTAATTTACCCTCCCACCAACAGTGTAAAAGCGCTCCTATTTCTCTACAGCCTCTCCAGTATCTATTGTTTCCTGACTTTTTAATGATCACTATTCTAACTGTCATGAGATGGTATCTCATTGTGGTTTTGATTTACATTTCTCCAATGACCAGTGATGATGAGCTTTTTTTCATATATTTATTGGCCACATAAATGTCTTCTTTTGAGAATTATCTGTTTGTGTCCTTCGCCCACTCTTCGATGGGGTTGTTTTTTTCTTGTAAATTTGTTTAAGTTCTTTGTAGATTCTGGATATTAGCCCTTTGTCCAATGGGTAGATTGCAAAAATTTTCTCCCATTCTGTAGGTTGCCTGTTCACTCTGATGATAGTTTCTTTTGCTGTGCAGAAGCTCTTTAGTTTAATTAGATCCCATTTGTCAATTTTGGCTTTTGTTGCCGTTGCTTTCGGTGTTTTACTCATGAAGTCTTTGCCTATGCCTATGTCCTGAATAGTATTACCTAGATTTTCTTCTAGGATTTTTATGGTTTTAGGTCTTAGGTTTAAGTCTTTAATCCATCTTGAGTTAATTTCATCAGTGTAGTATGGGGGTTTAAGTCTCAAACAATATTTGTGGATTTGTTTGTTTTCCCTTTGTGTCAGCTTTTGCTTTATCTATCTTGCAGCTTTTTATTTGGTGAATATTCATTTTTATTGCAATGTCTTCTAAGTATATTGGCCTCTGTATCATTATATAGTGTGCCTCTGTTAGTTTTCTTTGCTTTGAAGTCTACTTTATCTAATATTAGCACAGCTACTGTTGCTTTATCAGATTAATGTTTGTATGGCCTTTTTCCATGCCTTACATTTAAAATCCCAATAGTATTATATTTGGATTAAGTTCCTTATGGACAGCATACAGTTGAGGCATGTTTTTTAATCTGCTTTATTATGCTGTATCTTTTATTTGGTGCATTTACACTATTTAATGTAATTATTGATATGTTAAAGCTTAAGTTTATCATTTTATTTTTTGTTGTCTGCTCTCTCTGATTTTTATTTCTGTATTTTTTTTTTTGCTTTGTTTTGGTTTCCTTGACCTTTTTTTGTTTTTGAGTATATTTCTTTGTATTGCTTTTCTAGAGGTTACTGTATGTATTGTATTATGTGTAAGTTTTCTTTTGCTTAAAAATTACCACACACTTTAATTCATGATATTGGCAGTTTGAAAGTAAACCATGGAAAAAGACCATACAAACATTAATCTAATAAAGCAATAGTATCTGTGCTAATATTAGATAAAGCAGACTTGAAAGCAAAGAAAACTAACAGAAAGGAACATTATGTAATGATATAGAGGTCAATCTACTAAGAAGACATAGCAATCAAAATGAACATGCACCAAATAAAAAACTGCAAAATAGATGAAGCAAAATCTGACACCAAGGAAAAATAAACAAATCCACAAACATTGTTTGAGACTTAAACACCCCTACTACACTGATGAAATTATTCAAAGAATATCTTAATAGATGAGGAGACATACCATGTTTGTGAACTGGAAAAGTTACCATAGCAAAATATAAATAATCCCCAAATTTATAAAAAGGTGTAACACACTTCTTACCAAAACCTAGAATTATTATTATTATTATTATTTGAAATGGAGTCTCACACTGCTGCCCTAGCTGGAGTGCAGTGGCACGATCTTGGCTCACTGCAACCTCCGCCTCCCAGATTCAAGTGATTCTCCTGCCTCAGCCTCCTGAGTAGCTGGGATTGCAGGCACCTACCACCATGCCTGGCTAATATTTTGTATTTTTAGTAGAGACAGGGTTTCACAGTGTTGACTAGGCTGGTCTCAAATGCCTGACCTCATGATCCACCTGCCTCAGCCTCCCAAAGTCCTGGAATTACAGATGTGAGACACTGTGCCCGGCCCTAGAATTATTTTTACAGTTAAGGACAAGAGTTCTCTAAAATTTAAATGGAAAGATAAGGGAACTACAATAGCTAAAAACAATCCTGACAGAAAGAATAAAATGGGAGGAATTACTTTATTCAATTAAGATTATTTTATATTTATAACAAACAAGACTGTGTGGTATTGGTAGATGGAATGGCATTTAGGTTTATGAAACAGAATAAAGAACCCAGAAAAAGACTCACACATTTCTAGCCAACTGATTTTTTTTTTGGCAAAGATTCAAAAGCAATTCAATAGAAGATAAGCTTTTCAACAACTAGTGCTTGAGCAATTGGATATTCATAGGCAAAAATAAAAATAAATTTAAAAAGAGGAACCTTTACCTAAACTTCACATCTTTTACAAAAATTATCTCAAAATGGACCATAGATTTAAATGTAAAATATAAAAATATAAAACTCTTAGTTAACTTAAGAGAAAATTTCAAGACATAGGGCTTGGGGATTAATTCTTAATAATGATACCAACAGCATAATATGAAAAGAATCAATAATTTGGACTTTAACATTTTAAAAATTGTTCTTAGAAAGACCTTGTTAGGAGGACACAAAGACAACCTATGAACTGGAAGAAAAATATTGTAAATCACAAATCCACCCCAGGACTAGAATCTGTAATATATAAAGAATGCTCTCAAAATTCAACAGAAAAACATCTAGTATGGAAATTGGCAAAAGACATATGGATGACAAGCATATGAAAGGATAATCAACACTAGTTGCTATTTAGAAAACGCAAATAAAAACCATAATGAAATGTCTCTACACACTTAATAGAATAAAACAAAAAGCAGTGACAATACCAAATGGTGGAGAGGATGCAGTAAAACTGGGTCTTGTGTCCGATGTCATAAAGCTAAACACATACTCATAATTCAACTAGCAATTACACATTTAGGCATTTATCCTAGAGAAATGAAAATATGTCTATACCAAAATCTACACGATTAATCATAGCAGCTTTATGTTAATAGCCAAAGACTGGAAATATCCAAAATGTTCATTAACAGATGAATAGTTAAACAAACTGTGGCATATTCATGTCATAGGACACTAGTCAGCAGTAAATATAAAGGAACTACTGATACATGCAACAATTTGGATAGATCTCAGGGCATTATGCTAAGTGAAAAAAGCCAGTCTCCAAAGGTCAGAAGTTATAATTCCATGTATATAATAGTCACAGAATGACAAAATTATAAAGATAAAAAACAGATTAGCAGTTGCCAGGAGTTATGAATGGTTAAGGAAGGGGAATAGTGCGAGTGATTATAAAGAAACAGAACCAGGGAGAGAGTTTTGTGGCAAAGGAATAGGTCTGTAGTTTGATTGCAGTGGTGCTTATGAGATTTACACGTGATAAAACAACATAGAACTATACTTCCACATTATACCAATGCCAAATTCCTGTGTTTGATATTGTACTCTACATACGTGAGATGTAACTGCTGCGAGAAACTGGTGAAGGATACCTGTCACCGCTTTACAATCTCTATAACTTTTCCTGTGAAGCCGTAATTTTTTCAAATAAGCAGTTTTAAAAATCAGTGTTAAAAGAAAAAGAAATTATTTTGATTTATTACTTTTGAATTTGATTTAATCAAGATTTAAAGTTCTACTCTTTGCAAGCACCTTTAAGGAAACAAAATACTAAGAAAACATACTAAGAAATATATAAGAAAAAATACATACAAAAATAATTTATATTATCCATGTCATTTATATATCTGTATAAATGTATATATGGGTATATATAAACACACATAGATATTCATTACATCTCTCTCTAGTTGTATCTAGAATACTGTATCAAGATAACAAACCAGTTTACAAGTGGACAAAAGAGTTGAATGGAGACTGTACCAGAGAATATATGAATAGCGAAAAATACACGTAAAGATACTCAATATCATTAGTCTTGGGGTAATGAAACTTGAAACCATAAGATACCATGACACACACTTTATAATAGCTGCAATTAAAAAGACTGACAATAATAAAGTGTTCATAAGATGTGAAGCAATACAAACTCTGTTACACTTCAGGGAAGAATGTAAAAAACTACAATCACTTTAGAAACAGGATAGCTATTACTTAAAACTTTAAACATACATTTGCCATATAACCAAGGTATTCTACTACTAGAAAGAAAAATTAAAATATATGTTCACATGAATACTTAAATGCAAAACTTCATAGCAGCTTATTAATAATAACCAAATACTAGAAATAACATAAATGCCAATCAAAAGGTGAATGTATAAACAAATTTTGCTCCATCCAAACAAGAAATATATTGCTGATGCACATACAAATATGGATATATCTCAATACTATTGTACTAACTGAAAGAAGGTAGATGCAAAATTGTGCATACTGTATTATTCCATTATTTGAAATTCAAGATCAAGCAAAACTTGATGAAAACCAGACCAGCAGTTGCCTTCATAGCAAAGATAACTGACTACAAGGGGGCATGAGAGAACATTTTGTGGTGATTAATATTTTTTTCTATCTTGATTGTGAAGTTGGCTACATGGGTTCATACAGTAGCCAAAAATGTATCAAACAGCACACATACAATGGATGCATTATACATAGAGAGAGATTACACCTCAAAGAAGTTAATTTTAAAAATCTATCAGTACAATTCACCATGTTAAAGGATTGAAAGAAAAACAGAAACCTAAAATTACCTCATTATATACAGTAAACTATTTTTAATAAAATTAAATATTTATTCATGACTACCAAAAACTAACTAAAGAACCAAAACAAAGCACAAGCATTTTAAGAAGCTAAGAAAGGCCGGGCGCGGTGGCTCAAGCCTGTAATCCCAGCACTTTGGGAGGCCGAGATAGGTGGATCACGAGGTCAGGAGATCGAGACCATCCTGAGCTACATGGTGAAACCCCGTCTCTACTAAAAAAAAATACAAAAAACTAGCCGGGCGAGATGGCGGGCACCTGTAGTCCCAGCTACTCGGGAGGCTGAGGCAGGAGAATGGCGTAAACCCAGGAGGCGGAGTTTGCAGTGAGCCGAGCTCGCGCCACTGCACTCCAGCCTGGGCCACAGAGCTAGACTCCGTCTAAAAAAAAAAAAGAAGCTAAGAAAATCTCCAGAAATTTCCTTGATCTGGTGAAATGTATTTATTAAAAGCATGGCACATCATTTAGAAATTATTAAGTGTAAGATCAGAAATCAGACACATAGTACTGTTATCATTTCTACAATTTAACAAAGTGCTCCAAAGCCCTAATTAATTAATAAGAAAAAAAGTAATGGAACAAGATTGGAACAAAATCATAATTTACAGGCTGACTGTAATATTAGCAAATATTACTGGCTACATAAAAAGTCCAAAGGAACCTATAGACAGGCTATTAAAATCAATAAGAACACTTGTTAAGGTCACTCCATATAAGATCAACATAAAAAACTCAACACTATGCCCATATTTTAATGATTAAAAAATAGGAAACACAAAAATAAACCATTCACAATAACATAACGATTACATTATGTCCAGAAGATAAATCTGACAAAACCAGTGCAAGATCTTCACAGAGAAAAATATAAAGCATTTATGAAAGAGATAAAAGAATACATGAATAAACTGACAAAATTTTATAGGTAAAAGATTTAGTAAATAAAGACACAGTCTTCTAAAAATTAATATATAAAGACAATACACCCAGAATCAATAGCACAATAACGTTTTTTTCAAAGACTTCCACAGAAATAGCCAAGCAAACACGGAAAAAATGAAGAAAAAGAAGAGCATCATTGCCCTATTAAATATCAAGGGAAATTAAAAAGCTGTGATAATTGAGAAAGTATGATATTGTCATAGAACACATTTAAAAAATAATTATTGCAACCAAACAGAGGGCCCGCAAATACATACACAAAACACACACACACACACACACACACACACACAGGCATACCACAGAAACATTGCGGACTTAGTTCCAGACCACCATAATGAAGCAAATATTACAATGAAGTGAGTCACACACTTTTTTTGGTTTCCTAGTTTAATAGCACTATGTCTAAAAAATAATGTGCATGCCTTAATTAAAAATACTTTATTACTAAAAAATACTAACAATCATCTGAGCCTTCAGCAAACTGTAAACTTTTTGCTGATGAAGATTATTGCCTCCATGTTGATGAATGCTGACTGATCAGGATGGTGGTTGCTGAAGGGAGGGGTGACTGTGGCAATTTATTAAAATAAGACAACAGTGAAGCTTGGCACATTCATGACTCTTCCTTCTGGGAAAGATTTCCCTGTACCTTGTTCCCTGTACCCTGTACACTGTTTGATAGCATTTTACCCACAGTAGGAATTCTTTCAAAATTGGAGTCCATCCTCTCAAACCCTGCTGCTGCTTTATCAACTAGATTTACATAATAATACTCTAAATCCTTTGTTGTCATTTCAACTATGTTCATAGTATCTTCACCAGGAGTAGATGCCATCTCAGAAACCCATTTGCTTTGCTTATCCATAAGCAACTCCTCACCCATTGAAGTTTAATCATGAGTTTGCAGCAATTCACTCCCATCTTCAGGCTTCATTTCTAATTCCAGTTCTTTTGTTAATTCTACCACATCTGTGGTTACTTCCTCCACTGAAGTCTTGAACCTCTCAAAGTCATCCATGAGGGCTGGAATCAACTTTTTCCAATTCCTGTTAATGTTGGTATTTCGACCTCCTCCTATGAATCACAAATGGCCTTAATGACATCTAGAATGGTGAATCCTTTCCAGAAGATTTTCAAGTGACTTTTTCCTAGATTCATCTGATAAATCACTATTTTTGGTAGCTATGGTCTTACAAAATAGATTTCTTAAATAATAAGGCTTGAGAGTCAAAAGTACTCCTTGATCCATGGGCTGCAGAATGGATGTTGTGTTTGTAGGTGTGAACACATTAATCTCGTTGTACATTTCCATCAGAGCTCTTGAGTGACCAAGTGCATTGTAAATGAGCTGTAACATTTTGAAAGCAATCTTTCTTTTTTTTTTCTGAGCAGTAAATTTTAACAGTGGACTTAAAAGTATTCAGTAAACCATGTTGCAAATAAATGTGCTATCATCCAGGTTTCTGGCTCCATTATTAACAGAGCACAAGAAGCGTAGATTCAGCATAATTTCCAAAGGCTCTAGGATTTTCAGAATGCAAAATGAAGCACCGGCTTCAACTTAGAGTCACCAGCTGCATTAACTCCTTATAAGAGAATAAGCTTATTCTTTGAAGCTTGGAAGCCAGGCTTTGACTTCTCTTTTCCAGCTTTCAAAAGTCCTGGTGTCATTTTCGTGCAATAGAAGGCTGTTTTATCTATATTGAAAATCTGTTGTTTAGTGTAATCACCTTCATCAATTATCTTAACTAGATCTTCTGGATAACTTGCAGCAGCTTCTGCGTAAGCACTTGTTTCTCTGCTTTGCCTTGTACTTTTATGTTATGGAGACAGCTTATTTCCTTAAACTCCATGAAGTGAACTCTTCCAATGTCAGACTTTTCTTCTGTGGCTTCCTTACGCCTCTCATGCTTCACAGAATTGTGGAGCCTTAGGGCCTTGGTCTGAATTAGGCTTTGGCTTAAGGAAGAGAATGTTGTGGCTGATTTGATCTATCCAGATCACTAAAACTTTCTTTATATTGGCAATAAAGCTGTTTTGCTTTTTTATCATTTGTTTGAAGTAGTACTTATAATTTCATTCAAGAACTTTTCCTTTTACAACTTGGCTAACTGGCACAAGAGGCCTACCTTTCAGCTTATCTTGACTTTCGACATATCTTCCCCCCTAAGCTTAATCATTTCTAGTTTTCAACTTAAAGTGAGAGATGTGTGATTCTTAAGTTCAGTTAAACACTTAAGGCCACTGTAGGGTTATTAATTGGCCTAATTTCAATATTGTTGTGTCTGCAGAAATCAGGATGCCAAAAAAGAGAAAAAGAGAAGGAATGGTGTATATGTGGAATAGTCAGAACACACACAACGTTTTTTTAAGTTCACCATTATAAATGGGCACAGTATGTGGTGTTCCAAAACAACTACAATAGTAATATCAAAGATCACTGATCACAGATCACTATAATACACATAATAATCATAAAAAATTAAAATAATTCAAGAGTTACCAAATGTGATACAGAGACATGAAGTGAGACTGTTCTTGAAAAAATGTTACCTAAACACTTGCTCAATGCAGGGTTGCCACAGACCTTTGATTTGTAAAAAACTCAGTATCTCTTTCAGCTTTCCTTTACTGAGTAATAAGATAGAAGCTATAACAAAAATTCTCCCATCAAAGAAAAGCCCAGGACCTGATGCCTTCACCACTGAATTCTACTAAACATTTAAGAACTACTAACAGCAATTCTACTCAAATTCTTTAAAAAAAAAAAAAAAAAACTGGAGAGGAGGGAATACTTTCAAACTCATTCACCATGATCAAGTGGGATTTATTCCTAGGATGCAAGTATGGTTCAAGATACTCACATCAATCAATGTGAGACATCACATTAACAAAACCCAAAAAGAAAAAAAAACAAAAAAACAAAAACTGGAAGATGATTTCAATAGATGCTGAAAAAAACATTTGATAAAATTTAAGTTCCCTTCATGATAAAAACCCCAACAAACAGAGTATAAAAGAAACATATCTCAAAATAACAAAGGCCATAAATGACAAACACATAGCTGACATACTGAACAGGGAAAAATCAAAAGCCTTTCCTCCAAAACCTAGAACAAGACAATGATGCCCACTTTTACCACTTTTATCCACCATAATACTGGAAGTCCTGGTCAGAGTAAGTAGGGCAGGAAAACAAATAAAGGACATTTAAACTGGAAGGGAATGAGTTGAGTTATCCTTATCTACAAATGACATGACATTACATTGGAAAAAACTAGACTCCATCAAAAAATTATAAGAAGTGATAAACAAATTCAGTATAGTTCCTGGTTAAAAAATCAGTAGCATTTGTATATATCAACAGCAAACAACGTGAATAAAAAATCAAGAAAGCAATCCGATTAAAATAGCTACAAGAAGAAAATACTTAGGGATCAATTTAACCAAAGAACAATTTAACCAAAGAAGTAAAATATCTATACAAGAAAAACCATAAAACACTGATGAAAAAAAATTGAAGAGGACACAAGAAAGTGGGTATTCCATGTTCATGAATTAGAAGAAGTAATATTGTTAAAATGAACATAGTACCCAAAGAAATCCACGGATTAAATGTATTCTCTATGAAAATGTCAATATCATTTTCAACAAAAATAGAAAAAACAACTCTAAAATTTATATGCAACCACATAAGAACTCAAATGGCCAAAGCAATCTTTCCATTCTGAAAAAAAAGAAAAAGCTGAAGCATCACATTATCTGACTTCAAAATATACTACAAAACTATAGTAACCAAATCAGCACAGTATTGGCATAAAAACAGACACACAGACCAAAGGAACAGAATAGAGAAGCCAGATATAAATCTGCACATTTATGGCCAACTCATTTTCAACAAAGATGCCACAAACATATAATAGGGAAAAGACACCCTTCTTAATAAATGGTTTGGGGCTATGTGTGGTGGTACACATTTGTAACTTCAGCATTTTGGGAGGCCAAGGAAGGTGAATCACTTGAGTTCAGGAGTTCGAGACCAGCCTGGGCAACATGCCAAAATCCCATTTCTACAAAAAAAAAAAAAATAAGAGAGAGCTGGGCTAGTGGCATGTGCAGGTAGCCCCAAGTACTCAGGAGGCAGAGGCAGGAGGATCACTTGTGCCCAGAAGTTGAGGCTGCAGTGAGACAAGATTGTACCACTGCACTCCAGCTTGGGCAACAGAATGAGACCCTGTCTCTAAATAGAAAGAGAAAAAGTGAGAGAGAGAGATGGAGAAAAAATAATAGTTCTGAGAAAACTCTATTACCATATGCAGAAGAATGAAACTAGACCTCTAGCTCACATCATATACAAAAATCAAATAAAAATGGATACTTTAAGGCCTGAAATTATAAAACTACTAGAAGATAATATTGGAAAAACACTTGAGAACATCGGACTGGGCAAAGGATTTTTTTTGTGTAAGACCTCGAACAGCAAACAAAAGCAAAAATCAAAAAATTGGGTTACATCAAGGTAAAAAGTCTTGGCACAGCAAAGAAAACAATCAAAAAAGTGAAGAGATATCCCACAGAATGGAAGAAAATATTTGCAAACTATCCATCTGACCAGCAATTAATAATCAGAATATATAAGGAGCTCAAATAACTCAATAACAAAAAAAAAAAAAAAACTAATCGGAAGCAAAAATGGGCAAAATATCTGAATAGCCATTTATCAAAATAAGACATAAATGGTATATGAAAAAAAGCTCAGCATCTCTAATCATCAGGGAAATGCATATCAAAACCGTAATGTGATATCATGTCATCCTAGTTAAAACAGTTTTTTATCAAAAAGATGAATAATAATGATGCTGTCAAGGATATGGAGAAAGGGGAACGCTCATACACTGCCGACAAGAATGTGAGTTAGTACAGCCACTATGAAAAACTATATGGAGGTTCCTCAAAAAACTTAACACCACCATATGGTTCAGCAATTCCATTACTAGATATATATCCAAAAGAAAGAAAATCAATATATTAAAGGAATGTCTGTCTGCATTCTCATGTTTATTGTAGCACTATTTTCAATAGCCAAGGTGTGGAATCAATCTAAGTCCTCATCAATGGATGAAAGCATAGAGACAATGTGGCATATACACACAATGGAAAATTATTCAGTCATAAAAATGAATAAAATATTGTTATTTGCAATAATCTGGATGAAACTGCAAGTTATTATGTCTACTGAAATATGCTGAGCACAGAAAGACAAATATTGCATGTTCTCACTCATCCATGAGAGCTAAGAAAGTGGACCTCTTGAAGGTAGCCAGTATATTGGTGGTTACCAGAGGCTGGGAAGGGTATGGGGGAAGAGGGTATAAAGACAGGCTGATTAGTGGGTACAAATACACAGTTAGATAGAAAAAAAAAAATAGACATCATATTCAATAGAACAGAAACATGACTATACTTTATGATGATCGTTTGTATATTTCAAAATAGCTAGAAGGGGATATTTCAGATATATGTAGCATAAAGAAAAGACAAATAATTAAGATGATGAATATTCTAATTACACTGGTTTGATATATACACATTAAAGTGCTAGATTACCACACGTACCTTGAAAATATGTACATCTATTATGTTTCAATTAAAACAATAAAATTCTGGGAAGGGTAGGGGAGAGGGGTGGGCAAGGAGAAAAAAGAATATAAATGTATTTATTACCATTGAACTATATACTTAAAATGATGTGGATGGTAAATTTTATATGTAAATTTTATCTCAATTAAAAAAATTAAATGACTATGAAAATAACCAGTGAGGTGGCATCTTCTTTGGAAGACTGTCCTTGATACTGTTACTGTCTCCTTTTTCTATACCTCTATTGCTGCCTTATCAGGTCATCAAAGTCATACCATAATTTATAAATCACATGCCTTTATCTCCTTACAGATTGAAAGTCTCAAGGGAAGTCATGTCATTCATCTCAGTATCACTAGTGTCCTCAGTATTCCCAGGGCTAGGAGTATAGCAATCAATGAATATTTCTGAAAATGAATTCTTTGAATTTCCACATCCTTGAGCAAACTATGATTGATACTGCCTTTTAAGTTTTATCCAAATGAAAGCAGTTAGAACTTTAAAGAAAAAATTAAAATAAAATTATTTTTAAAATATTTAAGATGATGGATATCCCAATTACCCTTATTTCATCTTTACACATTATATGAATAGCAAATTATTACATGTACCCCCAAAAGATGTACATTGATTATGTATCAGTTTTAAAAGGAAAAATAAGATGGTACCTATGAAGTGTGAAGCACAGTAAAGCAAACTGCAATAAAACAAGATATGCCTGTATATGGGAACTGAATAAAATAAAGAAACAGCAGCACAAAACCACAGCAAAGGATGCAATTGATAACGTTGGCACAATTGGTTTCCATATGGAAAAAAGAATTTTAAAAATATTAGCTTCCTTTCTCAAAGCATGTACACATATACATTTTTGTACATTAAAACATCAACGTAATCTTCTAAAATTCATTTAAAAATGTAGGAAATATATAAATATATGTATAACAATGAGCTAAACATATCTTAGGACTCTGAAAGCATAAGTCATGAAGGATAAGAATGATCAACTTAAGCACAAGTAAAAATATATAATAAAATTTAAAAATAACAGTATATATTTGCAGAACATAGAGCAAATATGTTTGGAGGATTAGCATCTATAATAAAAGAACTTGAAAAACAATCCAATAGAAAAGTAGAGAGTGCATTTTAAATTCCAATTCATTAAATGGAAATCTGAATTTAAAACAAAGGAAAAGATGCTCAAATCTTCATCCATGAAGACTGTGCAGTCACTATAGTAGTGGTATATTATTTCACAGCCACTGGAATGGGAAATAATTTAAAACCTGAGACTACCACATTCTTATGCATGGAAACATTCATGTAGTGCTGCCAATAATAAAAATTTATACAAAGATTCTGAAGAAATAAATAGCAATATCTAATAAGTTTTAAACTGGCTAATCTCTTTGCCCAAAAATTCTGCCTCTAGGTACATTACATAAACACTTACACATAGGTAGCAGGTTACATGTAAAAATATGCTTACTGCATTATTTACAGTAGCAAAAAAAATATGATCTAGTATAAATGCCTATTAATAGGGAATGGATAAGTTTTGCTATGTTTATATAGTACAATATGTTAAAATGAATGACTTAGATTGATAGGCATCAACGTGAGTAGTTTTCAAAAACCTAAAATGGAGCAAAAAAAGCAAATTGTGGATCATCTGGTATAGCATTATTTGTATAAAAAATTTAAATTCACTAAGCTCCACTTCTACTGTATTTATGAATAGTAAAATTATGCAACATAACCTGGAAGGATGTGCATTAAATTTTTTATACTGATTGCCCCTAAGGAAGGAAGGAAATAGGCCAAGAGAGTCAAATAAGGAGACTCCAATTTTATCCTTAGCGCTTTATTCTTTTAATTAAAAGTGTCAATGAAAAGAAAATAAAGGTATTCCAGTGGCAGGCTATTGGGACCATAGTGTATCCATAAGACTGCAGAAAATAATCTATAGAAAGAGGGTGAATAGATTAAGGAGGTAACATCATACTTTCCACAAAATTTACATACTAGTGTTTTTGGCAGTGGTTTAGGGATGTAAAAGGATCTCTAAGAGCTGCCATTCGTAGTGTGAGTGAACACTGGTGAGGCAGAGCTGCATGTTCAGGTGGAAGACCCTGCGTAAATGCACAAAGTAAGCCTTTCAGAGGTGTGAGAAAATCTACTAGACTGTTGTACTAGACTAGCTAAAGGTAACCTTTATAGGAGTCACTTCCAGAATCCAAACACAGGTACATTTTTAATTATTACAGATTATTTTTAAACTATGTACAATTAAAGTCTTTTAATTTTTTCTTTATTTTTTTTTGAGACAGAGTCTCACTCTGTTGCCCAGACTGGAGTGCAGTGGTGTGATCTCGGCTCACTGCAACCTCTGCCTTCCGGGTTCAAGCGATTCTCCTGCCTTAGCCTCCCGAGTAGCTGGGACTACAGGTGTGTGCCACTACACAGGGTTAATTTTTTGTATTTTTAGTAGAGACGGAGTTTCACCGTATTAGCCAGGATAATCTCACTCTTCTGACCTCGTGGTCCACCTGCCACGGCCTCTGAAAGTGCTGGGATTACAGCAGTCTTACAATGTTTTCACAAGCAACCTGCAGAACCTAACAGCTTGCCTTGTGTGAATACTCCCTGGAAGACTTCCCTGGACCTACCCAGCTTCTAATACTCCTTTCTTTCCTACTACAGCTGCAGATACCTGATCTGACTTCCTTCTTTGTTCCAGTTGCCACTATGATTTCTCTGCTTATATTCTTCTTTAACCAGTTGTTAAAATATGCAGATTTCCCCCCTACTTGTTTTCCTACTATCTCTAAAATAAGCCGCGAGTTTAGTAGATTATGAATACTATTAAGATACAGACGGCCAGGCGCGGTGGCTCAAGCCTGTAATCCCAGCATTTTGGGAGGCCGAGACGGGCGGATCACGAGGTCAGGAGATCGAGACCATCCTGGCTAACACAGTGAAACCCCTCTCTACTAAAAAAAAATACAAAAAGAAAAAAACTAGCCAGGCGAGGTGGCGGGTGCCTGTAGTCTCAGCTACTCGGGAGGCTGAGGCAGGAGAATGGCGTAAATCCGGGAGGCGGAGCTTGCAGTGAGCTGAGATCAGGCCACTGCATTCCAGCCTGGGTGACAGAGCGAGACTCTGTCTCAGAAAAAGAAAGAAAGAAGAAAAAAAAAGATACAGAGAGGGAATGTAATAGCTTTCTCTCTCCTTCCCTCCCTCCCTCCCTCCCTCCCTCCCTTTTTCTCTCTCTCTTTTGTTTAACCAACATTTATTGACAGATTTCATGTGCAATAATCTCTTCTCACAAGGATTTTGCGATTTAAGGGGTAAGGTGTAGGTTGGATGAGTGTGGAGGAGAGTGGGGAAAAAAAACTCACCTAATATGATAAAGAGTAAAACATGACACAATTTATCAAGATGCACTGCATATCCATTTAACCTGAAAAACACTATTTACTGCATCTATTTGCAACCCTGTTGCTTCATACTCTGGTTTCACCTACTATTATATTCAAGGTAATGTTTGATCAAGGCATAACTCCCTCTCTGAGAAGTATTTTCATTTTAATGTGGACTTTTGGCATGAGGGAAAGCAATGTTTAGGGGTAGTACCGTCCATGGGCTTCAACGTGTAACTTGGGCTGGCTCTGAACAGAGAGGCTCAATTGATATGGGAGGTAAAAAGAAATGATTTAGGCAGATAGTGAGGGTAAGAAAGTCCTCAGTAAGGTTTCTCTTTTTATAAAAAGTAGCCCCAAAATTATTTCTTTTCTAACAAAAAGCAGTCTGTAAAATCGAGCTGCTAACATAGATAAGCAAGCTGGAAGCTCTCACAGGTGAAGGCCAGCAGCCGTGACTCCCTGGAGGCTAGGCATGTTCAACATGGCAGTTCCATCTTTCCTTTTATCAGCCGCGCATACAGGAAGGAGCAGGCACCACGCCGCTGGCCAGGTAAAAACTCCATTTGCATAATAGATTCAGGTGGGGTGGCCAGCCCCTTCAGGCACTATGCAAATGTCATGGGGCAATCTTTGGGCCCTATGGAAATCAGACAGCACCTCCTCAATCCAGTCTATAAAAACCCATGAACTTCACCATGGAACTGGAAGACCCACTCAGGAGTCTCTCTCTCTCTGCAGGAAAGAGAACTATTCTCTTTTCTCTTTCTTTTGCCTATTAAACCTCAGCTCTTAACCTTACTCCACATATGTCTGTGTCCTTAATTTCCTTGGCATGAGGCAACGAACCACAGGTATTACCCCAGATGAACGACGTTGCTTCACAATTTGTGAAAGAGGCAATGTTTGGGAATAGTAACTTTCTTCCTTCTGTGAGAAAGTAGAATTTTAACAAGAAAATTTTCACAGGTTCCCTAACTATACCTGTGCCCCTGGTTTCAAGCAGATGGCTTTATATCACACAGTGGCTTGGGTGGAAGGTGGTAAACGTGGTAATGGCAGTTTCCACCATTGTTGCATCCTAGCCTCAATGTCTGTGGCAAAAGGGTTCCCACCATTTCTGTAAATCAAAGACTTTGCATGCCAACTTTGAAAGGCTGATGATTCTTCCCCCACCTTTTACGGAAGAGCAATATCTCCCTTCATGTCTCACTGTTCACCACCAAACACAGCACTCCTGTCTGCCCCCTTGGACTGGTCCTGTTCACCCTAAAAAATTCTTGGGCTTTCCATTTACCCAAATCATGCAATCCTTTGATGAGCGGGACCTCTCCTGTCGATTCTCAAGAACTATACCATGGTATAGAGCAAATAACATGGAAACATTCAGCAATTACTTATTGGAATCAAAGTGTCTCCGAACCAAAAGGTCTTATGGTGATCATATCACCCATTGATATTCAAACTGTGTTTTGAGAAGCCCTGTGGTTTCCCAGAGAGGCTTCAGAGGAAAGGCAAGGTCTTCACATCTAGGATTCTGCCTTCACTGCGTCCAATCAAGTAGAACAGTTACGACGTTATTTGCTTTATAATTGCGATTCCAAATAGGACTTCGTTTACAAAAATAGTTTCTCTCTAAAAAAGGAGGATGAACAATTGAGTTTTGGCATTAAGTTTATTTTTATGAGGAAATGAAAAGTTAAGTAAGTTAAAGTTATTTTCTATCAAGGTCACACATCTCTAGGTTTAAATGATTTGATGTTTCCTGAAGAATTCTCAGCATTATGGGAAGCCGTAAAGGAAGACATGTGGGAACATTTGATGTCTATCGTCCATCTTATTGTACTACATAAACAGAAGGATGTTTCCCCAAAAGTGAAGTCAGAAATGAAAGAACAATTATGTTTAATTTACCAACATTGCAATCTGGTATAAAGTCAGGGAAGAAGGAAAAGAATTTTCTCTCTCAAATTTTGTAATGTGCATTATACCCTGCTCTACCAGTTGGAAGAATAAGAGTCATCGACTGGTATGGGGCTAACATTTGGATCTTTTAACCTCGCAGTAACCCTGGGAACAAGTGTTTTTCATTAAAGGAAGTGCAATGGTGTATGCAAACTTTTGGAAAGCAATTGTTTACTCTTGTCTGCAGTTACAAGAGGAAGGACTAAGTCATCAAGCTTCCATTTCTGCTTCTGTTTGGTGATTTCTAATAAGGGTCACTTATGAGGCCAATCAATTCTGTTCAAGGAAGTCACTAAAAAGGGAAATAACTATATTTGGTACTAAAGCTGATGTGGAAGAAAATTCACAAAAAAACAACTTTGACTCTACTCCAGGCTCTGGCTAAATGGTTTGGAAAACTAATAATTAATTTTCTCAGAAAGATGTCAAATAGCTAGAACTATAATGTTCAAATAAATAACATGCAACCCTATTTTTTCTTAATAAGTGGAATCCTCTTTTAATCATTTTCAAACCAACGACAACAAAATGTATTGTTTTATTACCGTAATATTTTTCCACAAGTCTTTTCCACATAGAAAGTTATCTCATTTCCAAGGTTATACACTGAAGACAGAATTTGATTTTATATTCAGATCTCATTTGACCTAACAAACAGAATGATAATATTTTTCTCTATTGGTATTGCTATATGGTATAGAACATTTGAAAAGTACTGTTTGTCTTCTGTGGGACTTCCCAGATTAGGTTAAGAAGTATCTATTTATATATATATATATATTTGAGACAGCATCTCACTCTGTGCAGTGGCACAATCTTGGCTCACTGCAACCTCTGCCTCCTGGGTTCATGCAATTCTCATGCCTCAGCCTCCTGAGTAGCTAGGATTATAGGCATGTGCTACCAGGCCCAGCTAATTTTTTTTGTTATTTTTAGTAGAGACTGGGTTCCACTATATTGGCCAGGCTGGTCTTGAACTCCTGGCTTCAAGTGATCTGTCTGCTTTGGCCTTCCAAAGTGCTGGGATTACAGGCATTAGCCACTGCACCTGGCCAATATTTATACTTTAAACAGAAGGACCTGCAACAATAGCTGGAAATGATGTTGAAAATAGGCCTCTTCTTCCTTGCTGATGTCCAAGACAGATGGGATAGCAACCAAGCAGAGCGAGCTTCATGGAGAAAAGGTTGTCAGAGTCTGTCTGAACAGATTATGTTGGAAGAAGGGAGATATCCCCTATAATATCTCCATCCCTACCCCAGCAACTCACAATCCGGTTTCATAATGACCCTACCTCATATTAAGGATTATCACGTGTATAGGGTTTATGAGTGAGGTGTGGATTATTCGGAATAAAGTTGTGAAGTAAAATATCAATTGTATTAGAAAATATGGTTTGTAGGCCAGGCACAGTGGCTCATGCCTGTAATCCCAGCACTTTGGGCGGCCGAGGCAGGTGGATCACCTGAGATTAGGACTTTGAGGCCAGCCTTGCTAACTTGGCAAAACCCCGTCTCTACTAAAAATACAAAAATTAGCGGGGCGTTGTGGCGCATGCCTGTAATCTAAGCTACTTGGGAGGCGGAGGCAGGAGAACGGCGAGAACCCAGGAGGTAGACGTTGCAGTGAGCCGAGATCATGCCACTGCACTCCAGCCTGGGCAACAGAGCAAGACTCCGTCAAAAAAAAAAAAAAAAAACGGCGGGGAAAGGAAAGGAAAGGAGGAGGAGAGGGGAGAGGAGAAAAGAAAAAAAAAAGGAAAAGAAAAGAGAAAGGAAAATAAAATACAGTTTGTAAAAAGCTCACTTCTGATAGCAGAGAGGTTGCTAACTATTTTTGTCCTTCAGCTTTGTAAAGCACTAGTTGGAGGCTAAGACAGCACAGAAGAAAAACATTTGTGATCCCAAATAGGAAACGTCTGTCATTACAGGAGGTGCATAATAGAGAGCAAGTGAGTAAACTTTCCCTCTGGGCAGGTAGTGGGTAAAGGAATCCCATTTCAGATTAAAGGACTTAAAGTTTGCACCCATGTTCCAGACTCAGACTCTCACTCCATACATCAGAATTCTACCAGGCCAAATGTAGAAAAGCAAACCATGCTAAGATGGAACAACTACAAGGAATGCTTCCTCCTCTGAGTGCTTCTATCTGAAGAGTTGCCTGAATCTGTAGTATCTCCCATAGCAGGTTCCTTTTTGTCATCATGAGATCAACCAATGGAGAGAAATTTGGCTTACTGTATGCCTCCACCTCTTTTTATCTCCCGTACTTTCCAGACAAAGTAATAGGAATGAAACAACAAAAGTCACATTACAGCCTTAGAATAGGACAAGCCTGTTTATTTGATTGTCATTAGTTCTTATCTAGCACTGGATGTAAATCTATGTGCTATGGGAAAAATAAAAGTTAAGAACCTGCTATAATTTGAGACTTGAAATTCAAATCTATTATAATACTATGACTATTTTATTATTTAGTTATTGTTTTTTCTTGGCCTAGATGGTTTATTGAGATGTTTAAAAAGTATTATTTAGCAAAGGCCGTTCGCAAAGGCTCACGCCTGTAATCCCAGCACTTTGGGAGGCCAAGGCGGGCAGATGACGAGGTCAGGAGATTGAGACCATCCCGGCTAACACGGTGAAACCCCGTCTCTACTAAAAATACAAAAAAAAAATTAGCCGGGCATGGTGGCGGGCGCCTGTAGTCCCAGCTACTCGGGAGGCTGAGCCAGGAGAATGGCATGAACCCCGCAGGCAGAGCTTGCAGTGAGCCGAGATCGTGTCACTGCACCCCAGCCTGGGTGACAGGGCAAGACTCCATCTTAAAAAAAAGGAAAAAAAAAAGGTATTATTTAGCAAACTACATTTCCATTGAAATAATAGAAAACTATCATCAAATCATTATCTCTAAATACTGTGTACAGATCCAAAAAAGGAAGCATTGATTCCCATGAAACAGAATAAAACCTAGATAATCCTTGTATGTTGTTAGACACTTGAAAACTTTTCTCTCCAAAGTATGTTCTTTTGTCTTTTACAAACTGTGGTCTCAGAGTCACAGAAACCACCAGTCTTTTGCTTTTGCTCATACCAGTTTTCAGTAACTTTTAGAATAAAGGACAAAATTTCAATCCTCTCAAGACTCAACTCATGTATTTTAACGGAAAATTTCTTTCCAAAGGATGTTTTTACATTTCTTACATAATCCTAGAATAAATATAAAGAGACATTGAGAGATGACCTAATCTATCCTCATACTTCCTCAAAAGTAAACAGCAAAACCACCCTAAAGTAACGGGAATAATGCTATTTCGTACAAAAGCTTGAGAAAGGACTCTACCGTGTGTTACATATCACAATAATAATTCCCTTTAAACTAACAGGTGAGTTCTCATTCTGGATAACTGAAACAACATCATTGAAATCCATTTCCTCTCCTGTTCTCAGCTGGGTTCCAAAGTTGAATTAATATCACAAACTTTAAAAACTGCATTGTTTCACTGCCTCTCCTGTAGACTGCAAGCTCCTTGAAAAATGGGAACCAGGTCATCATCTTTATATTAGACTCTATATTCTACTAACTCAGTGCCTGGCACATCCTTGTGTTTACCAAGCAATGCATCAAAGTACTTCAAGTGCATCAAACACTAAACCAACACACTGGCTTATAAATGCTTTTTAATTATATGCTTATAATGCTTGTTAATATTTGCATGATTATCATTTAAAATACATTTTTTTGTTACAGCTGTTTCTTTCCCCTCATACCTAGGTAGCCCTTATTTTTTCAGCTGTATTTAGCTCAATTATTGGTGTATTAAAAATTAAAAATTTAGACAAAGGCTCAGGCATAATTGCAATATGGAATTAAGATTTGAAATAAATAAAATGGTCAAAAATATTAGTCACAATTTTCTTTTAAGGAGATATAATGATGTATTTTCTAACTTTCTGATATAGTTCTACACAAAAAATATATTTAATTTCAATATGGTCACATGATGCCTACTGTATAATAACCTGTGAAACAAACTAACTTGGATAATGTATGTTTTCAGGAATGTAACTTCTCTTTAAAAGTATCTTTCATTCTACACAGCAGGGGAACATACAAGAGGGAGAGTTTCCCTGAGCCAGTATTCTATCATGTGGCTGTTAGTCTGAAAACTCTGAAACAAGGTAGGCATTTCTTTTCTTCCTTGCCTAACTACCAACTGCTACTGCCACCTTCAATTCAATGTTCACTATTGTCTAGTTGCCATTAATCACATGGGTTGGCTTGATATTTTGGCCAGTTTAAAACTGAGTCATATAGTAGGAATCTATTAAATGTTTATTTCAGATGAGGGATGCAAGGATAGAATGATTGAGGAAAGAAAAATAAATTTGGTGGGGGAAATGATAAGAAGAGATGGCACATGGAACAGAAAATGAAGGAATAACTTCATTTAAGGGAAGTATAGGAGATAATTTTTTTCTGCTGAAATTAAAGAAGAACAATAAGAGAACAAGAATGTGTATGAAATGATACTTATATGCTACTGAGCAAACTCACCACGAGTCATTCTGTGTAACCTCTCAAATCGGAATCACTTTTTAACAGCAAATCGGAAAATATTTTTGCTTGATGTATGTGTGTGTGTGTTTTAAGATTTAGAGAAGTTTTAGGTGGTCATCGGAGAATTTCAAGTTCTTGTTTTAATATTTATTCTCTTCAAGACTTGAACATCAGTAATGATTCATTTTTATAAGAAAGGAAATTATCCACTTTGACAACCCCAAACTGTAGGGTTCAGAGCTCGTTCTACATATATTATTTCCTATTTCTATAAACATGAGCCTCAGAGGTCTTACAATTCTTTACTTCAAATAAAGGTAGATGCCTCTGAATATGAATTCCTTTATTACTAAAATCTGCTTAATAAGTTAAGGGATCTAGAAAGACTGCTGTACCAACACAGAATTATCAGGGCTCATTACAACTACATCACCGAAGAAGACTCCAGCACACATTGCAGTCACTGTCTTTCAAACTCCAAGAAGAAAGTATCTACCTAGTGACCATTTCCACTCTAGTAAGTTTAAAATAGAACCAAACTGCATCTCTGCCAGTCTTCCTCCTGCATTCCCTTTGTTCGAATGATGGTAATGGCTTCTAGCTAGTCATCGAGTCAAAAGCCATAAAATAATCTTACACTTTTTATCCTACTTGTTTATTCCAATTATTCCATTTACTGTCATATTCAGCCAGTCACGAAATCTGGTTGAAACCACCACTTACATACTCTCCACTTTCACATTCTTCTATTCATTCCTACTATTATAGGACATAGTTCAGATTTTCATGATTTCTGCAATAGTCTGTAGTTTTTCTGTCTCTATATTTTCATCACACACTGGTAGAAATGTTTTTTTCTTATGTAGTTAAGAGTGTTTACAGCTTTCTATTTCTTATTCACCTGAGACTTTAAAATGCAACGTGTGACTTCTGTTTAAACTTCATGAACTGGCCAAACACATGAATTTCTTCTCCCTGTTGTGACTTTACAAAAAGGATAATAATAAAAATATACGAAAACCTTCAGAATGAAGGAAAGAGAATAGGAAAGGGCCTAATGTGGGCAGTTATTGAATGTATTCTTATGAGAAGAATCCTGACAGGCTCCAGATTGAGATGCAGCAGGTGGCAAGATTTGTGGGACCAGAGAAAGGAGCTGAAAGCAAGAGAATAATTGACCATCTGAAAACATTGCTGAGACCCCCCCACGTCCTGTTCACCATCATGGGCACTTAGACTGTTACTGCCTCGGGAAGAATACCCAAGGTTTATTCTCATGAGAAATTAAATCTGAAAAGCTGTGGGCCCAGAAACTCCAGGCAAATAGTGAGACTGAGATGAAAATTAAAAAGTTAAATAAAATTCTGTATAAGAACTGTTGAACTATGAGTTCTCTTGTCCATCCTGCTCCCAGGAACCACAGGAGCAGGTGTATGCCCCTCAGGTAGAAAACCTGGGGCTTTTCCTCCCGACAAAGTGAAGAGCCTTAGAGATGAGATTTCCAGAAAGTGACATTGGCAGCACTTTTAAACAAACGCATACACACCAGTGCAAATTCAGTCTTGCTACCGTAATACCCTAGAGTGTAACTCTCCAGTTACCACAGAGTCCAGCAGAGAACACAGAGCACCAGCCATCTTCTCAGTGTCTTATTGTTACAATATGAACCAACAGACGAGGAATACAAAACAAAGAAAAACAAATCACTAATGAGGAAGGTGGATACAATCAAACTGGAAAATCAAAAACACAGATGAACCACAATCAGCATATGAAACAATTAGGAAGCAGACTTTTAAAAAAATGTAAGTATAATACTCTGGAGAAATTAAAAATTATACTGCATCATAACACACTACTAAAATTTAACTATCAGAAAATAGGAACTCTTGACTATTACAAATCTGATAGCTGAAATATAACTATTAAGTGCTGAGAAAGAGTTCAGAAAATCACTTGAATCAGAATATGAAGAAAAGGGAAGGAAAATAAAACAGATAAGAACGTTAGAGATCAATCATGAAAATCTTAGTTAAAGGAAATCCAAAGAGAAAGAATCAAGAAATTTGTATGTGGCCAGGGGGAAAGAGTCTAAGAATATTTTTTTTAAGTTAGCATAGACAAAAACATTTCCAAACATGAATATTCTCCAAGGGAAAAAAAGAGATGAAAAAGTGGTTCTCCTATTGATTATTTCTCTGGAAGTTACTGATTTCCATGAAAACAAAGAGACAAACCTGAAAAGACATAGAATCTAGGCAAGAGTCTGGGCTCCATCTGAACAAGACTCCGTCTCAAAAAAAAAAAAAAAAAAAAGAATGGGGAGGATAATGAGGAGGAGCAAATAGAATGAACTCCATGACTCCATGTCTCTCTAACACTTGACCTGAAGTAACTCCACTTTTATCTTGTTTTCTTTGGGAATTATAAATACAATTTTATTCAGTAAAAAAATAGATTCTTCTGCTTTAGAAGTATTTATAAAGTATAGCTATAAACAATGGAGAAAGGAATAGGAGATTCTGAGAGATGAGAACAAAAGGAAACATCTCTATTGTAAAATAATTCAATATGGCAATAAAAGACAGAGGCAGAGAAATAGCAGCAGAGCAGCAGTAAAAATAGTAATAGCCTATGAATCAAGAAACTTTGATTTTATTCTGTCTCTGTACTACCAGCCAAATAACTAAAAATCAAGAAAAAAAAAGAACCAAAATAGAAGCAGATTAACAGGTTATCCAGATATTAGAGTTATCCAAGGCAGGCTTTTAAAAAAAACTCATCATAAATATATTGAAGGAAATACGTGACAAGATGGAGAATTTCTCCATAAAACAGAAATCTAAAGCAAATCAAATGAAATCTTAGAAATAAAAATTATTAAAAATTTGAAATGGGCTTAACAACAGGTATTGATCTGGATGTTAATTACTTGGTGTACACTTCAGATTTACGCACTTTACGGTATGTGTATTATATATTATACCTCAATCAATGTTTTTTTTGTTTTTTGTTTTTTTTTTTTCTGAGACGGAGTCTTGCTCTGTCGCCCGGGCTGGAGTGCAGTGGCCTGATCTCAGCTCACTGCAAGCTCCACCTCCCGGGTTTACGCCATTCTCCTGCCTCAGCCTCCGGAGTAGCTGGGACTACAGGCGCCCGCCACCTCGCCCGGCTAGTTTCTTTTGTATTTTTAGTAGAGACGGGGTTTCACCGTGTTAGCCAGGATGGTCTCGATCTCCTGACCTCGTGATCCGCCCATCTCGGCCTCCCAAAGTGCTGGGATTACAGGCTTGAGCCACCGCACCCAGTCAATCAATGTATTTTTAATTCATTCCTTCTGCTTGTGAAAATGGGCTGGTGAGTGAGAAGGGGAGTGAACAAGAATGAAATAGGGAGAAGTGCTTACAAAATCCGTGTGGTCGGTCACCAAAAGAGATGACGGCATGGATTAGGTGGCAGTGATGGAACAGGTAGAAAGAAAGGTTTTGAAATAATGTTAATTGGATTGCTAATGAATTTTTCAGTTTTGACAGCTATTTTTTTGAGATACTGAGTTGGAAAAGTGTATGTAACATCTCTCACATAGGTGATTGGATATAGATATACTAAGCTCAGAGTGGAGATCTGGGCTAAAGATACAAACTAAGTTCTCAGCATAAAAATGCAATTTAAAGAAAAGTGTAAGGTTTAACGAAATCACATAGAGAGTGCAAATGGAGAAGAGAAAGGGACCCAGGTCAAAGGCCTGAAATCACCAAAATTTAGAATTTGGATGCAGGAGTTGGAAACACTTCTGAAGAGGAATGGCCCGTGAGGTAGGAGGAAAGCCACATGAATGTGGCTTCAAAGAAGTCATGAGTGGAGAATGTGTCAATAAGCAGAGAGTGACCAGTCATATCAAATTATGCTGTGAAAATGAGATTTGACTGTACGGATTTTATTTTTGGCTTTGATGGAAGCATTTCAAGGTATAGGTAGAAAAACTCTAAAAGAAGTGAACTTGAAGGAGAACAAGAAGTGAAGAAGTAGAGACAACAAATAGAGAAAACTCTTGCATTGTGTGAACGGGAGAAAAGAAATAAGGTACCTGGAGGAGTGCAAGGAATTTTTTTTTTCCTTTTTTGAGATAGAATCAGTCTTTTGCCCATGCTGGAATGTGGTAGCAGGATCTCAGCTCACTGCAACCTCTGCCTCCCAGGTTCAAGTAATTCTCATGCCCTAGCCTCCTGAATAGCTGGGATTACAGGTGCCCACCACCATGCCTGGCTAATTTTTATATTATATATTTCTGGAGACAGGGCTTCACCATGCTGGCCGGGCTAATTTCAAACTTCTGACTTCAAGTGATCCTCCCGCATCAGCCTCCCAAAGTGCTGAGATTACAGGCATGAGCCACTGTGCCCAGTCAAGTATTTTTTTAAAATGTGGAATGTATTAAAGTGCACTTCTACTTTACAGGGGAAAATGCTTGAAAAAATTAGAGTGGATAGGTTGCAGTCTAATTCTGCAAACAGATGAAGTGCAAGGGAGTTTCTTTCATTTTAATCAAAGGGAGAATATTTGAGTACAGATGCGCTTAGGTTTAGGAATTCAGTGATGGTGAGATGACGATGGGCTTCTTCTCTGAATGCTTCTAGTTTCCTTTTACAGTTTGAAAAATTGCATCAGAATGTGAACATGAATGGTGAGGTGGAAAGGAAAAAAGAAAAGATAATTAAGTGACCATCTTGGGGTATTAGGAAGCAAATTTATTGAAGAAATGGAGCAGCGTTACTGGAGAAGGTCACCTTGAGATGCATGGCCATCTATTTATAGTGAGACCACTTATTGGGGTTTGCTATCTTCCCAAGAAAAGTTCAGTAATATGATTTGCAGCAGAGTCTTGGAACCAGAGGAAAATTAGATTAAATCCTGACCTGGATTTTTCCATGGGAGAAAGATAGAAAGGGGAGCATTTCATCCACTTCAAATGCTATAGCATCTTACGCTGAACACCCTGGAAAGTTCTGTAGCTCTTAGGCACAGAGAAGCTAGGGATAGTCCTGAAGTTGCTATCACTGTTGGTTCTACTCTTGACAAAACTGCCCTTTGTCAAGTAAAGAACTTTACAAGCTCATCAAGTGATAGCAACATCTTTGGACATGCTTGATTAAAACCAAGGGACTGCTAAGCCTCTGGTAAGTTTTCTCTCAGGAGAATTATTTGGTAGATAAAATACTTAAGGCAACACATTTCAAGCCACAGCACAACACATTCAAGCCAGCACAATCCATGTACTGGCTCTGACTTAAAGAGGCAGTTGTGGTCAGACCTTCCATCCTCACCTATTTCAAACTCAGCCAACCCTCCTTAGCAGTATATTAGAGAATAAAAATGTCCTTTAGAGATTCCCTGACATTTGATGAAGATGGATATCTCCATTAGAAAGATCATCATTTGCAAGCTATCAAAAAGACAGTTTTTGACTTTCTTGGTCAAAATGTTTAACTGGTAGAATGTTTTAAAGTGTACCTATGGTAAAAAATTCAACAGTATACATATGTCAGTGGTATTATAACTTAGAAAAATGTAATTTATTATGATACACACCTGTTTCTCTTATGCTGATGTTTCTTTTATAATCTACTGAAAGAGAAAAAAAAAAAAAACATGTGAAGTGAAACAACACATTTATTCTTAGAAAGAACATGGAGGCATGTGTATAAAAGTGGATTGGGAATGTGGTACTTCTTACAGTTCCTGGAAGTTGGGAGGAAGGAGAGGAAGCTATGGAGGGTCTGGATGGGGTAGCTCACGCCTGTAATCCTAGCACTTTAGGAGAACCAGGTGGGGGGATCACTTGGGGTCAGGAGTTTGAGACCAGCCTGGCCAACATGGTGAAACCCCATCTCTACTAAAAATATAAAAATTAGCCACACGTGGTGGCGCATCCCTGTAATCCCAGCTGAGATCTCTAGGGAAGCTGACGCAGTGGAATTGCTTGAACCTAGCTGGCAGAGCTTGCAGTAAGCCAAGATCATGACAATACATTCCAGCCTGGGCAACAGAGCAAGACTCCATCTCATAAACAAACAAACAAACAAACACTACAGAGGGAGTCACCAAAGTGGAGCTTGTGCTTTAGCCTAGCTATCTCTCCCCAGCATGGCCTGTCCTGACCACTCTGTCCAGCTGAGACTACTGAATCTTCTATGACTTGTTACTAACCTCTGGACGGGCAAAATCACACCTAATTGTATTTTTTTCCAACAGTCAGTGTACATTTAAACTGATAAAGCAAAGAAACATTCACAGTCATTTCACATATATGAAATGTCTCTTCATGAGGAAGGTTTACTCTTTTCTAAAAACCCCAGAATCTATGTGTAAATGAGTGTTGTTCCCATCACAATACTTATTTTACAAGCAAGTTATTCTAACAATGATCTGAATGTTATTTTGATGAATTCCTCTTGGAGATCAATCATCTAAGAATATCAGTCACATAACTACACACAGTTAAGCATTTCAAATCCTTTGTGGACCAAGAGAGATGGACAGGTGAACAAATGGATGAACTACTACTAGATGAATTATAGATAGACCTGAAGTCACAGCTCCTTCTGGATCCACTCCTAGAAGTTACTACAAAGATAATTAAGTTATTTAAACTTCTGTGCCTCTGATATTTTCTGTCTAGAAAATAACTCATTACACTTGGGGCCCAGATTCCATTACAAGTTAAAGGAGGAATAAATGAAAAAGTACCTGATAGTCATCAAGCCACATAGCATACCAGGCATTGTAATTTATCAGCACCTCATAATCTCCTTACAAAGAGCTGTCTCAAGTTCTCCATTAAAACACCGAATTCTCTTACACATTGGGGAGAATTGAGTTAGATCCATATCTCCTGTCAGAAAAAAACCTCTGAGACAAGTTGTCAAAACGGACAAAGCCAACTAACAAATAGAACATGTGGTAAAATAGATAATAATTTTGAAGGAGAAATGGACACCAACACAGTCATGCAAAGTAAAACTTGAAAGACGGAGCAGTGACTATCTTAGACGAGTACATACGGACTGGAGGTCCCATAAATATTTGAAGGACAAAGCTATGTTAGAGTAGAGCTATAACCACACGACTAGCAGAACACTAAATAGGAATGATCAAATTGTCTTTATTTGAGGCATTTGGAGAAGAGAAAGGCTGCATCCTAACTGAGCCTTTTTGTTAGGCCTCTGACTTCAGAAATTTCAGGAATATACTTCAGAAATATATGGGGATATATTTTTTATTATCGAGAATTGTATTCAAATAGTATAGACAAAAGTTTTTCATTTTAAGCTTAGTATCCTCTCTCTCACCTAAAATAGCTATAACTATTAATTTATCATATATCCTTCTGAATATTAAAGACATATTTACATGCCTATATATATATATATATATATATATATATATAGAGAGAGAGAGAGAGAGAGAGAGAGAGAAACAGACAAAACTTTTTCTTTTTCCCTAGATCTCTCTTACTTTGTGCTTTACTCTGCTGCTGGCCTGGAAGACTAGAGTAAAGTTAAAGGGGGTAGAAGAGTATAAGACAGGGTTGGAGAGAAAGGCCAGAGCCAGACCATTCTAAATGTCAGGCAATGGTAAGGAAGTTAGTGTGTATTCTAAGTTGTTTAAATGCAAAAACAGGGAATTGTTAAAATCTGACTATTTCTAAAGGGTACTCTGGCAGCTGGGGAGGAGATACTATCAGAATGGGGCATGATCCATATTGAAGAGAGCAGGAGAGTTGGAGAATGAGAGACAGTAAATACAGACAACTAGAGAAGTTTTGCTGTGAAGGGGAAAAGAAAATTGGCACTTCTCCAAAGCAGGCTCCAAAATACTATATCCAGCACGTTCCCCTCTTAAAATTCTGCTGACAGTTCTTGAGGCCATAGTTCTAATAGAGAAATGAGCAGCATCAAAAGATCATGTGATGAAACGTGAAATCCCTGACCTATCACAACCCAGCCCTCATCTCCAGACCTATGCTTTCTGAACCAGCCAGACTGTAAGCTTCACATCTGAATGAAAGTCTCAAGCCGTCATTCAACAGCAGCAGCTAAGGAGAATCACTCCACACCCTGCCAAGGTGTCCCTCTCATTTCATTTCTAAACGAAGTTCAAACTCCAATTCAGCATTCAAGGTTTCCACATTGCCCCCATTATTGCCTTCACATGCTCTCTCTTCTAGTTAAATATAGCTAAGGTCTGCACCTTTGTTTACTCTAATCCCTGTACATAAAATGACCAACTCCTCAATTTTACATGGACATGTGCTGTGTGTCTTTCAAGACTCCAGTCAAATCATTCAGTTTCTGAATCTCCGGCCAGAAAATAACATTTCCCCTCTAAAATCTCATGGAACTACTATACTAATCCTTTCTATAAGACCCTAAGTAAGTCTTTTGAGTATGTCTTGAACCTAGTAGTGGTCAATACATTTGTTGAATAATACTGTTGTAACAGAGTGTTACAATGGTTTATTTCTTCTGTTTCATCTGAGTACTCTAAGCTAGTACTTCTCAAAAGTGACTATAAATATAAGTCACCTGGGCACCAGGTAAAAACGCAGATTCCCATTCAGTAGGTCTGGGATGAGACCTAAGATTCAGCATTTCTTCAACGTACTAGGTGAAGCTGCTGCTGGTACTTGAACCACACACTGAATATCAATCTACTGAATAGGTGCCAACTATTTTCACACTACAAAGTGGGACCGCAAACATAGACAAGGTTGCTTAACATTAGTTTAGTGACGTGGACATGAAACAGAAAATTCAACTCCAGCTTTCATAAGGTTGGAGGGGCCAAGAAGGAGCCTGGAGTTTAGAGGAATTTTGGAGAGAATGCTGTGTAATGATGGCCCTGCTTACCCCACTACAACCCGATCTATGGGAAACAGGAGATGCTTTTCCAACCATTAAGCCTAAGGAGAATGTCTTGAAATGGACTGATACAGAGCTCAACTTATACGTCCTAGAGTTTGAGAGGCATGATGCCTGAGAAATCTAAAGGAAAAGAGACTGTAACAGTCTCCCTGCTGGAGTGGACAGTGTTCTGTAGTGAGGTTGCTATGTTGGGAGAGGCTGCATGCCAAGAATTCATTGGACAAATGATGTGCATCATTTTCCATGGAAGAAATGTGGACCATACCCGTGTGAGAATCTGTGTGGGGTTGTCTTAGATGCTGCACAGAAAGGCCACCAGAATGGGTTTGGATACCTCACCAGAAAGATGCTGAAGCTATTAGGATAGGTATCTCAGGGATGAGGGAGAATTGCAGTTAAAAAGTCTGAATCACTTTGTACTTGGCCTTACCAGTGGAGCAGGAGTAAGAGACCCCCCTGTGATGACAGGTTTCTCCAACAACCCCAAAGAGAAGGTCTCAGCTATAACACTTGCCAAAACTCAGAGACAGCTGCACAGGCCTTAACTGGGGGAGAGAAAGAATTGTAACACAACTTTAATAGATTTTTCCTTACTGTATAGGAGTGAACACTTTAATTGATGAACTGAGACTTCAGTGCAGGTGTTCAAATGACATTTTTGCTATCTGAGAATAAAAGTCAATGGCATCTGCTCAAGTTGTCATCAAAGATGGTGGGAAGAACAAATTCTAAAAACAAGTTTGAAGGGGCCGTAGAGGACAAACAGTTGTTTTAAAAGTTGTTTTAAAGTGCTACCCTTTGAGTCTAGCTTGCTGAAAGACACAATTACACAGTTACCTCAAAGCACAATATAGAACGCACACTCATGAGTACCAGTTAGCCTCAAACTAGGCCCATAATACTGGTTTAGCTTTGAAGGTGGTAGCATTAAAACAGGTCCTCCAAGAAGCAGATGTCAAGATGAGACAGAAGAGCTGCACAGAGATTTATTAGGGGCAACATCCATAAGGGAAAGTAAGAAAGGAATCAAGAGAGACTGGGAGTGCTGTCAAACCACCATGTAGAACTGACTTTTAACCTGGGTGAAGGACACAGGGAAGGAAAGTTTAGCGGAGCTGTCTTAGACAGCAGTGTAACTCTAGGTGAGGTCAGCAAGGCCTTTGGGGTCCTTAAGCCAAAGTTTATTATCAAGAGCTCCATGTCACCAAGAAACAGGTCTGCCTTTGCGTCACTACCTCCGCTCAGTCATTGATGAGTGTAGCCCGTGGGAAGCCTGTCTTCTTGGAAATGAAGTAAAGGTTTCAATGCACAGCAACTGGTGCTATAAGTCAGTCATGCTCCCCACAGTCCAAGCAGCGCATTCTCATAACTGCCACAGTAGTAATACGGATTTTTAATATATTTACTTACTTATTTTTGCTATGTTACCTTGAACTGAGAAGAGACCATTTTGAGGATAAATCATGGCTCATGCTGTCATATTTTCAGGTGTTATAGAACTGCCCTTGGACAGTGTATTTATAAAAAACGGAATGTCACTTTTCTTCATCAGAATTGAAAAGGTGTTATTGATATGGACATATGCTCAACAGCAAGCAACAGTCACACCAGGTCCAGAACTCACTAAATTATTGTAGAAGAACCCAAATGTGACTTTTCAAGGGCTCTCAGATCATACTAAGTACAGACCATTGCAGCACCCATGTGCATCTGGTAATTATCCACTGACATGAACATCTTAACATAAAAACTCATTTAAAAATAAAAGTTGTTCTCATTAAACTGCTCAAGAGAGCAACATTAATACTCAGTTTGACAAAGATTATAATTCAGGGCCTGACATGGTGGCTCACGTCTGTAATCCGAGCACTTTGGGAGGCTGAGGCGGGCAAATCACGAGATCAGGAGTTTGAGACCATCCTGACTAACACGGCGAAACCCCGTCTCTATTAAAAACACAAAAAGTTAGCCGGGCATGGTGGCAGGCACCTGTGGTCCCAGCTACTCGGGAGGCTGAAGCAGAAGAATGGTGTGAACCCGGGAGGCAGAGCTTACACTGAGCCGAGATCGTGCCACTGCACTCCAGCCTGAGCAACAGAGCGAGATTCCGTCTCAAAAAAAAAAAAATTATTATAATTCAGGCTTTTCAATAGTTGTTAATCATCAAATTATACCTTTACATAAAAGCAAAGGACAATTTAAGGAGTGAAACTAATGTGCAACAAACACAACTAGTTTAACTGTTTAGCCATACCTATTTAACTCAATATAAAACTAAGGACCCTGACGAAAGCAAAAAGTTAATTCCATCAGTTATTTTATCTATGCAATATTGATTATGCAGGTTAAACATATTTGGCTGACTCAAGTTTTATTGGGGAACAGCCTTTGATTGTATTTCTAAAATAGACAAGATTTTTTTTTTTTTTTTGGTTTTTAGCCCCTGTGAACACTTTTTTTTTTTTTTTTTTGGTTTTTAGCCCCTGTGAACACAGCCTTGGGGGATGAATAATAGCAGCATAAATATAAGCTGAAGTAGGACTTATAAGCAAGAATAGATGACAAATAAGGATAGGACCCTAAGGAAACTAGCATCATAGGGCATGAATGAGTGGAGGCTAAAGGGGACTGGAACACTTTAATCTTGAAAGCTAAGGGATTCCTTCCAGATTCGAATCATTATTCACCTTTCTCTCAGAGGAAGATACTGTATCAGGTATATGTCAGGTATTTATTATTTAAGCAGTAAAAAAATTTCCCCTATCTTTGTCCTACCATAAATAAAAATTATAAACCAATTTTGGTTGAGGTCACCAATGAGGTAATATCAAAATTCACACTGAAAGATAAATAAGTAATGTCATAGGGAACTATTCTCCCTATATTCCCATTACAACTCACATATATTTCCATTTATAGTATATTTATAGTTTTTATACTATATGTTCACTATTTGAATGTCTACCTTCCCCAATGGACTTCTAAACATATTAAAGATACTATGTATTTCTCTTCAAACTATTTGTATCACTAGCAACTAGGAGTGGTCTTGGGTATTAAGGGGACAGATTTTGTCAGGTTCAGACCTTGGCTCCAACACCAAATGTGTTTCCTTGAGCAACTTAGTAAACCTCTTCATGTCATGATTTAAAAGAGGAATTATAACACTTAACCTCACTGTGTTATGAGAAGAAATGGAATGTAAAGCCTTAATACAAGCTATAGTAATCACAAAATGTTGCTATTATTGTTATCACTATCACGGTTATGATTTTTTAAAATTACAGCAGATCTCTGTAAAGACTTGGTTAATGAATATGCTTTGTGACCATATCAGCCCAAAAATAAACTCAAAATTCAAAGATTATGGAAGTTCACAGTAAAAATAAATCATGTTAAATACTTGACACCATAATGCTATACTCTGTCATTTCTTAATTATTTGTTCATATATAATTCTAAACTGTGCAGTCCCATGTAAGGAGCCTTCTGGGATCTCATGTCCCACCAGTGAGGCAGGTGGAACACAGTCGAGGCCTCGAAGGTAGAAATGTGGAGAACAAAATTAAGAAAATAGTAACAATGCTCTGCTCTTAAGAGAGAGGCTGCATGTTCAAATGCCTAAGTCTAAGAGGTGTGGTAAATTTGAATCCAATACAAGTCAATATTGATATCAAACTTTTGAGTAACTTTTTTCATGTTCTTGAAGAACTACTAAGAAAAGAAATATGGTTGATGCATAACAAGCAAAGTTTGCCGACAATGAGAACACTAAGAATTAAGCAATAAATCTCTACGAGAAAATGCTGCAAGCAGGAATCAAGCCAAATGGAAAATATGAAGTCCCATGCAGCAAAATTCAATAAAATGATTTTTTTTTTAAAAAATGTATCAACTGAAAACCTCTAAGAGATAACAAAAAATTTTAGAAAGAAGACTAGTTACAAAATAAATATTCAGACATTGATAGTGGCTTTATATACTAGCAATATCCTATTAGAAAATACGATAAAATATTCCCATTTAAAGAAGGAATAAAAATATAAAATCTATAGAAATAAACACATCAACAAATAGATAGGAACTAAATTTAAAGCATATAAACATTTACAGAGAGATGGAAAATAAATCTCAAACAGATAGAAAACTATACAATAGTAGGTTTGAAAGGATTTATCATTATAAACAAATCAACTCTTCCTAAATCAATACATAAATTTAAAGCAACTTCAATACAAATTTCAAATGATGATTTTGAACCTAAGAAAGGACTATAAAATCCATTTGGGAGAATAAATGGGGAAAAGAGTCAAGAAAAAATGGAATTGAAACTCTGCAAGATGAGAACAAAGTAGAGGTTATTAGCTGAAACAGTACAAGTTAAACAGAGCTGAGGAACAGGTCGAGAGAGGATCATTTAATGAAAGAAGTTTTAAGCACAGGAGAGACAATTACAAGTCTTAAACTGAAAAGGTCACAGGCAGAAGGATCAAACTAGCCTCAAAAAACAGTTCAGTGTCAGCCAGAAGTCAGGGGAACCCTACTGAGGAAGGCCGTGGTTGGATACCGGGGCAACCCCCCACCAGCCTCTGTGGAAGGTATGTGATTTATAGGCTTTGGGGATGACATTCAGAGCTTATGGAATTGAGTCTAAGGGTGCACCAAGAGCATCTCATCTCTCTGCACATAGGCCTCAAATTCTTCTTAGCGCTTCTCAGTCATAAAATCAAGTACCTACTGACATGTGCCAGTCACACCACACATTCTCAGTCACAGCGGGACAGAGCCAAATTAATGCTTCCCAGAACTGATGCACCTGCCTAAGTCTCAGGCAGCCTGGCCCATCAATGGGGGCGTGGGAGCTTCCAGGCTAAGAGTCTCTCCAGAAAGAGCCATCAAATGCTGTGACAACTACCATCTCTATAGGATATTGACATTCAGATGGAAAGAGGGATGAGTAATCCCTATCCTTCAGATATTTTGAAACATTAAAACGTTTGGGAAGGTACAGAATAACTTCCTGGTGATTGGCTAAATATAACATAACTAGTTAAGAGCACAAACTTGAGCCAGAACATGTGGATTTGAACCTTGACTTTGCCCCTTTCTAAATGTAAGTGGCCATTTAACTTTTCTTGATCTATCTTTGGTAAGCTGGGGTTAATATCTCATAAGGTTGTTGGGAGGATTATGAGTAAATATATACAGCATTTGGAAGCATGATTATTTCACTGTACTAAAAAGCATTTGCTCTTATTTTAAATGAGACATTTAGTAGTAGGTAGAGAGGACTTCTTGTGCCTTCAACCTTAAGCCTTTTTTACCAATATTCTTTTTGTTTTCTATAAAAACAACAGAGTCATAACGGATACTTTTTTCTCAAAAAGTACCTGAAAAAATTCTTCAGCAGAGCCTAAAAAGACCCAATGAGGAGGTCTATACAGAATACATCCTCCTTTTGCAATCCCGAAGTGGTTCCATTTTCAGGAAGCTGATTCCCTTTGGCAAGCACAAAATTATCATTTGACATTGACAGGTGATGCGTGTCCTCAGAGAAAGAAATGTAAGCAATGTCAGAGTTCTCCTGTACATCAGCAAAGGAAACACATGTGAGCCCCAGGCTGTTTGTGCCAGAGTCCTTCCCAATAAAATGGGTCAGAGCTCTTCTGCCGTCTGCATTCTCTCTCACACGGTCCACTGAAGACCGAAGCAGCACATTGGAAGTTCTACCGCTTGTTCCACTCCCACTTCTACAAGTCAGCAAGGGAACATGGGACCAAACCTCACATTCAGGAATTGTATTGACACCTTGTAACACCTTTATGATGAGTTGAATTTCTGAGTTACTTTACTTGTGTATCTTTAAAATTTCTCTCCAGACAGTAGAAATGAATGTCCTATTCTGAATCCGAAGGTGAAGTGCATCAAACACACAACCAGCAAGGCATGCAGGTTGTCAAAAAAAAAAAAAAAAGAAAAGAAAGAAAAAAGATATTGGAAGTAATAACCATAAGTGCTTTCACTGAATTAATTGAAAATTTAGGAAATAGAAAATAACATGGGAAGGCCATATTGTCTGCTCCACTTAACACTCTCTACCCCAGTGAACACACAGGCACATACAATAACAGACACATACATACTCACATGTTTTCTCCTCTAACCTTCAAGAGGATACAGCCTGAATACTGCTCTTATCTGAAATCTACACATGAGTAATTGAAATTTTGCTTCTCTGGCCATTCTGTTCCATCTCAAGCCCAAACCAAGGAAACTCCAATTAAGTCTCCCAAGTTCTGCCTCCTCATTAAGCTACAGGAAGTAAAGGTAAGTGTAGACACATTCTTCCAAATAATGAGTTGCTGATTACAGATGGCTTTCTTTGTTCTAGGCACTACACCAGAACTAAGCATGTTTTGCTTTTAGTTTTCATGAGAGTCAAGCAAGGAAGTATCATTAACTCCATGTTACACACACAGGGAAAATAACTGGGCAGCTTACTGAACCACATGGAAAAGAAGTTAGACTATCAAAGCAGGAGCAGGCAGGAGGCAGGAAAGAAGCACAGGGGTAGGCACAGGAGAAGGGTGGAAAGGGGCTGCTGAGAATGTTCAGGGCATGAGCCTGTGGTACGTGACGGGACTGTGCCATTACCAAGGCCAGCATCAACTTTCCGGAACTTCATGATGATGTTCCTCCGCAACTGATCTGACCCCAAAGCCAGGTAGGGACCAATCCAAGATGTCTTCTGTTTCAATAGTGTAAAATTAGTTTTTCCTCCTCCTCAAATTCCACATCCTGCATCACTGGAAGAAAGAACAGTGAACTATGCAAGAAAAGGCAGAAAATGTTTAAATCCCCATTTATTACTTCCAGTGTGAACGCTGCATCTAACTGTGCATCACATTGTCTCTACTGTCTATAGACTTAGAAATTAGAGAAGAAACAGACAGAGAGCACACATGTTCTTGCTCACCTTCAGTCTTAACTCCCACACCAAATTTACCCTCAAGGGAACAGTGTAGAGAAAGGAAGTAACATGCTATGATCAGAGCTACAGTCCAGAGGTAGATAAACCTGTCTGTAATCAACCTCCAATTTCAAAAATATCAACAACAATACCAATACAGACTTGGTGAAAAACAATGAAAATTCCTATGGATCAGCAGAACTCCCATTCGATGTAAAACATCTCTTGTCTGGAAGTGCCTCTAGAATCACATTGTCACCAATGTGGATTAAAAATGTTTCTCTCCCTTCACGGTCCGAATAGCATGTCCCCTCTCTGCCCAACTTTTCCTAAGAGCCCAAGACTGACTTGCTTCAAACTGGAAGAGGATACACAAGGGTGTCCGGGGAGTGATCCATGGGGCCTGAATCCTGACAAATTACGGCCGAGAAAGGAGATGAACTGGCTTATCGGATGACGGACAGGGGAAAAAAATAAGAAGAAAAAGGAAGCCCACAGCTGCTTCTACATTTTTGCCTAACATATTAGGGAAAAAGAGGAACTATTCAGTTGATACAAAAAATATAGGAGCCAATTTTAATATGAATTTTAAGGCATTTAAAAATATATATATATGTATATATAAATATTCTGGATTTGACGGCTACATACGTGTTACTTGTAGGCCTTTGAATAATGTCTTCAGAACAGAGAAATGTAAGTAAAATTACATTCTTTCCATTTTGGTCTACATTTTGACTAGTTTTGTTCTAAACAATAGTGAAAGTTGCCTTAAAGTACCTTTCCTCCCAATATCCAAGTAAACCAGAATTGGTTACAAGTAGAAATTATTGATAATTTTCTCAGTCAGGAAAGTCCCTGGCATAGACAAAAACTTTGGTAACTACTGAAAATGAGCTTGAAGAACATAATACAGAAAGCTATATTTAATCTAGCTTCTTAGTTACAAGAGCTAATCAGTAACAATTCTCTTTTGCATCATAGACAAAGCTCTGCCTAAAGCAACCGTTCTCTAGGCCCCTCTCAGTGGTAACTGGAGTAGTTTTGGCATAGGAGATCTACCTGTGGTAGTCACACACATCACACTAATTTAAGCCTGTAATATGCCCAGCGGTGGACATTAGGAAATCTTTGGCAATACATACACTAATTAGCGGATGCTGATTACTGAGAAAATTGAAATAAAAATAATCACATCATAATAAAGATAGACAGAAGTGGGTAAAGATGAGTAGAATATACAGGGTTACACATTTCAACTTCATGCAGAAAAGAACTTTCTCAGTAGCAGGGTTTTGCAAAAATGCAGAGCTGTCCTGCCAGACAATGGGCTCCCTGACGCCAGTAGTGTTTAAGTACAGGCTAGAAATCCATCTGCCACTGATATGATGGAAAGTATACCTGTACTGACGATGAACTAGTGATTTCCAAGGGCTCTCTAAATTTTAAGGCCCTTGATTTATTAAAAAAAAAAAATGCAGTCTACTTTCTGGAGTCGAAGTTATTTGAAAATAATGCTTGAAATGAAAACAATGAGAAAAATACATCATAGGAGGTGAATGACACATCTAAATCAAGTATGTTCAGTGTTCAGTGCTAGGAGAAAGGAAAATAGTGCTTCCGGTAACTGACAAGTAATGAGGTAGAAAATAAGCAACAGGCCAGGTGCAGCGGCTCATGCCTGTAATCTCAGCACTTTGGGAGGCTGAGGCAGGAGGATCATGAGGTCAGGAGTTCAAGACCAGCCTGACCAAGATGGTGAAACCTCCGCCTCTACTAAAAATACAAAAAATTAGCCAGGCGTGGTGGCAGGCGCCTGTAATCCCAGCTACTCCGGAGGCTGAGGCAGGAGAGCCCATTGAACTTGGAGGGCGGAGGTTGCAGTGAGCCGAGAGCTCGCCACTGCACTCCAGCCTGGGTGACAGTGAGACTCCATCTCGAAAAAAAAAGGAAAGAAAATAAGCAACACAAAGTACATGTGAAATAAATGGTAATGTTGCAAACAAATAAGATAATTCTCATGGTAGTACATTGCTGCATTTCAACAGATTTATAATTCCTGTTTTTTTGCCATTTCACTCTCCCTCTTTTGAACTTTAATCATCTTAAGATTACAAAACAAACAAAAATGAGAAGGGGTTTATGTTCTTCCTTTGTTAGAGGCATATCAAACCCACCTATTTTCTAGGCCTTCTGATGAACATTTTATTTTGAGAGACTGAGTAGCCTCGATTTTATCATTTTGCTGAAAAATTTTTGATTATGCCATGTGACTCTTAAGGAGATAGGGAACATAATTTCTGAGATCTTAGAAATAAATCCCTTTTGTGAAGGAAAAAAAAACTTTTTTGAACGTTCTATAGTATTCCCATATCTTTCTCTACTCAGAGTCCCTTAAAACATGTCATCCTATTTGGAATGCAAAATATAGGAGTGGCTATATGGAAATAGAGAATAGAATTGTGTGTATTAGAGGCTGAGAAGTATAGGGAGGAGGAGAGACTGGTTAACAGAGACACAATTACAGCTAGATAGACAGAACGTGTCTGACGTTCTGCAGCACTGTAAGGTGAATATGGTTAACTAACTTACTGTAGATCCTCAAAAAGCTAAAAGAGAGGATTTTGAGTGTTCGCAACACAAAGACATGCTATGTTTGAGGTGATAAATACCCAGATGATCCAAATTTGATCATTCCACATGTATATATGTACTGAAACGTCACTCTGTGTCACATAAATATGTATACTACATGTCAACTAAAATAAAAGGAGGGAGCCAAATATATCTCCAGGGTGCTCCAACAATCGTTTCATAATTGTTTATTTGCTTTGCTTTTTTAAAAATCATTTTTAAATATGCAGACAGAAAAGTGCATTGCACAAAATAAAATACAGAGCTTAGAATTGATCACACCCCACACATGTCAGGAAGTGTCACCCATCACCCTGACCCTCGTCTTGTGCCTAGTTTTCTTTTATTGTGTGGTAAGATTTTTAAAAAGGCACTTTGGGAGATGACGACAAGAGGATCACTCAAGGGCAGGGATTTCAGAACAGCCTGGGTGACAAAGGAGACCCAATCTCTACAAATAACAAACAAATAAATAAATAAATAAATATTTATTGGAAAAAAGTATAAATACTTCGAGGCAAAGGTTGGTGTATCTTCTTTAAGAGAAGATATTTATTTGCTTCTACTAGGCTTCCGGGCACTGACAATACAGAGTCTTCTTAATGCAAATTCAATGACTGAGATGACTGAAAGCTATAGCTTCTAAGAAGTCTGTCCTGGAGCAAATTCTGAGGAACCCCAAACTAAAAGGTTGAGTATAGGGCTTACTTGGAATCCTTCTTTGTAAGACTCTGGACTCTAACATTTTGCATCTTTTGCTTTAAGGGCCCGTCAAAAGTGCAACTAAACTCCCCGCTGACTCTTCTAGAATCGGTAAACGTACCAGGAGAAAGTAGCCCTAAATTTTGGGCACATCTTTGCGTGTTTTTGTCTCCTCTAAGATCTCAGCCCTATAACTCTCTACTAGCTTGTTTGTTCTCTGATATCTGTAAATTATTTGCCTAGATTTTCTAATCTCTCTTCATGGGGGGGGTTATTCCAAATTACTCTTCTACTGATAATGTTAGCAGAAGTCATAATTAACATTCAGAAGTCTTCCTATAATAATAATTTGGACAAATTGAACCATTTATTTCTATAAAAATAAATTTGTATACATTATCTTAAATAAGGATGCTCCTGCCACATATCAAAACTACTTATAAATAATCATAATACACTATTATTGAAACACACCACTATTTTTGAATGCAAAATAAAGATCATTTTTCTTAATTCTTGCAATTGTGATCTTGAGGCTGAGGGTCCCTGATTCTTAGTAACAAAAAAGAGTGACCAAATGGCATTAGCATCTCATCTATAGGAGAAGAGAATATTTCTTCTGACAGAGAAGATAATTTTTTTTCAAGTCATTCAACTGGCAGTAATATTTATGGATCCCTTAGCATATGACCTGAATATTCTGCATGTTTTTATGTATACTTTTCTTATTTAATATTTATAATATACATCTAAAATAGATATTAATAGTTCTTATTTACTAACAAGAAAACTAAAGCTTAAAGAAGTTAAATGACCCATCAAAGGATACACGCCAAAAATGGCAATGGCCACAAAGGGGACACATTCAGACCCAGGACCCCTGACTTTTGAAAATTACATGGAAAATAATTCAAACACAAGGCTGGGAATTCATAAAGCCAGAAATAAGTGAAACGTACTTAAGAAGGGAAGAAGGTAGCTAGGCCTTCACAACCATTATTTCTGAGTTATAAAGACAATTCATACACCCATAAAACTCAACTGCAGAAAATGAACTTTGCTAGAATCCAACCCACCCAATCCATTATATAGGAGGAACTTAAATCCAACTGACCGAAAGAAAGAGAGTAAAAAGAGTACAGAACAGAAGAAAAAAGGGGACAGGGATCACAGTTAGTGTGATTGGACGAGCTCTCAAAAGAAAAGTGAGGGAAGAGAGCCAGGACAGCTGGGGTGCAGAAGAGGAAAGTAGCAAGAGTCCGGCTGAGACCGACCCCAGAGCAATGTGGAGCAAAGGATAGTGGGAGTGCCTCTCTGCTCCCCTCACCTCTGTGGCAACTGCTGCCTGCCAAACTGTTGGGAAGACTCTCCACACTCACAACCCTGGACAGCACTGTCCGTGATGATTTGGGAATTTCATCAGGACAGAGGACCAGGTAGCCAGTTCGCACAGAGGTTCCCCCACCCCACTCAGACCCGAACTGAGGTGGTGAGTACCATACTGGTTACGTACCTATCATGGGCCACTGTCCTGCCTGGGAAATCTCTGCCTCCAAGACAATGAACCAGCAGATCCCCAGTAAACATACCTTATAATCCCCTCAGACTTTCGCAAGCACAGCGAACAATCGAGTCCCTGAGGAGCTGTGGAGTCCCTAGAGATCTAACCCTTGGTGTAGGCTGCCCCAAGGGAGGAGGGAGTACCGCCCATCAAAGTCCTTTTTGGGACAAAGGAAATGAAGGTGCAGCACCAATCTCTAAAATGAGCAGCACCCAGCAGCTGGGAAGAGGGATGGAGAGGGGGTTATTTTCCGACCCCCACCCCGTCTACTATTGTGGATACTGCAGAGGTTCCACAGTGCTGTGGATACTGGCACATGTACACTTGGAGAAAGTGCTTTTTCATGAGGCAGAAATTCAGCCTGTGCTGCTTGGGCTTGCATGAAGGTTGGGGCCCAACTCCTTCTCCCTACACAGAGCAGCAGCACCCTGGCAATAGAGGCCAGACAAGCCATACAGTTGTCTGCTCTAGACAGAGGGAAGAGGCTCAGCCCTGAGCCCGGTTTGATGGTAGCTGCCAGAGGGGCATAGGCATATCCAAAGGCCCACAGCCACACGGCAGCTGGGAACCAAAGAACAAAGTCTAAATGAACTGGAGGTTGTGAGCCCTGAAACAGGGCCATGATAGGGAGGAGAATCATGTTCCTGGCTGCTCAGGACACGGCTTCACTCCCACTCCCTACCCCAGGAACCTAGAACACCCCAACACAGTCTCTCCCCATCAGGGTGGGCACTTCCACCTAAGCTGAGAGTGAGCCGGCTCTTACTCTTCTGCTCCACGTACTGGAATGGAGTCTGAATTGCACTACCAAATAAAAAATCTGCTTACCATGTGTCTTAATCGCTAGTACACAAGGTGCGCTTCCTGAGACCTCCACACCGAGAGCACCACAGAACATGGTGTATGGGCTCACATGCCCAATATATCCCTACAACAAGCAGCATCTTAGAAAGCTATCACACAGAGCCTATCCACATCAAAGGAACCCATTCAGAGCTTTGGCTCCCACGAAAGCACCCGGAAACAAAACTGGATGATTATACACGACATGCACCATAGTCATAACTTTAAGGGTAAAGATAAGAAATTAAAAACAGTCCCATCAAAATGATAGAAAATTCAAAAATAACAAGCAACAGTTCCCTAAGATGAGTAGAAATCAACAGGAGAACTCCAGCAGTACAAAAAGACAGTGTTTTGATAACTCCAAAAGATTGTATTAGCTTTCTAGCAATGGATCCTAACCAAAGTCAAAAGTCTAAAATGACAGATAAGGAATTTAAAGTATAGATTGCAAAGAAACTCAATGAGAACCAAGAGAAAGTTGAAATCAACACAAAGCAACCCAGTCAGACAAAATTTTTAAAAAATTAATGAACAAAGCACTTAAGAAATATGAGATTGTGTAAAGCAACCAAAACTATGATTAATTGGCATTATGATACAGAAGAAGAAAAAGTAAGCAAGTTGGAAAACATATCTGAAAGAATAGTTCAGGAAAATTGCCCTAATATTGCTAGATTTCAAGACCCTGATACAAGAAATTCAGAGAACACCTGTGAGATAGTATACAAGATGACCATCACCAAAGTATATGATCATCAGGCTATCCAAGGTCAATGCTAATGAAAAAATCTTGAAGCCATAAAGGGCAAAATTCCCTATAAAGGAAATCCCATTACTCTAACAGAGGTCTTCTCAGCAGAAACCTTATAAGCCAGAAGGAATTGGGGACCTACTTTTAGCCTTCTTAAAGGACAATAAATGACATCCATGCATTTTATATCCTGACAAACTAAACTTCATAAATGAAAAAGAAATAAAACCTTTCCCAGGCAAACAAATGCTAAGGGAATTCATAACCATCAGACCAGCCTTATGAGAAATGATCAAAGGAGTTCTAAACATGGAAATGAAAGGATAATACTTGCTACCATAAAAGGACAAGTAAGTATGAAGTTCACAGATCCCATAAAGCAACTATACAATTGTACAAAGCAACCAGCTAACAATGCTAGGAGAGGAACAAAACCTCACATATCAATATTAACCTTGAAAGTAAATAGCCTAAATGCTCTATTTAAAAGACATACAGTGGAAAACTGGATTTAAAAACAATACTCAATCTGCTGTTGCCTTCAAGAGTCCCATATTGGCCGGGTGCAGTGGCTTACGCTTGTAATCCCCGCACTCTGGGAGGCAGAGGTGGGCGGATCACGAGGTCAGGAGATCGAGACCACGGTGAAACCCCGTCTCTTCTAAAAATACAAGAAATTAGCCGGGTGCGGTGCTGGGCGCCTATAGTCCCAGCTACTCGGGAGGCTGAGGCAGGAGAATGGCGTGAACCCGGGAGGCGGAGCTTGCAGTGAGCAGAGGTCGAGATCGCGCCACTGCACTCCAGCCTGGGCTACAGAGCAAGACTCTGTATCAAAAAAAAAAATAAAGAGTCCCATATTATGTGTAATGATACCCACAGGCTCACAGTAAAGGGATGAAGAAAGACCTCTCATGCAAATGGAAAGTGAGGGAAAAAGAAGCAGGGATTGCTATTCTTGTGTCAGATGAAACATACTTTAAAACAACAACAGTAAAAAAATAAATAAATAAAAAAGCGTTACATAATGATAAAGGATTCAATTCAACAAGAAAATTTCACTCTCCGAAGTATATGCATACCCAATATCAGAGTACTGAGATTCACAAACAAATACTGCTTAATCTAAGAAAAGAGGCAGACAGTCATCCAATAATAGTGAGGGACTTCAACACTCCACTGACAGCACTAGAAAGATCATCAAAGCATAAACTAATAAAGTAACTCGGGACTTAAATTGGACTCTTCTCCAAATGGACAGAACATTCAATTCAATACCAAAGAATATACATTTTGATCATCTGTGCATGAAACAATCTCTAAAATGGTCATAAGGCAAATCTCAGTAAGTTCAAAAATCAAAATCATATCAAGTATATTATCAGACCACAAAACAAAATTAAAAAATTAATACCAAGAGGAACTCTCAAAACCACATGAATATATGGAAACTAAACAACTTGCTCCTGAATGGCTTTTGAATAAGCAACTAAATTAAGGCAGAAATTTTTAAAATTTTGAAACAAACAAAAATAGACACACAACATACTAAAACCTACGGGGATACAGCAAACCAGTGTTAAGAGGAAACTTTATAGCGCTAAATGCCTACACCAAAAAGATAGAAAGTTCTCAAATTAACAACCTAATGCCGCACCCAAAGGAACTAGAAAAACAAAAACTAACCAAATGCAAAGTTAGCAAAAGTGAAGAAACAACAAAGATTAAATGAAATTGAGACCCAAAAAACACACACAAAGGATCAATAAAACAAAAAATTGATTATTCGAAAGGATAAACAAAGCTGATGTATCAATATCTAGATTAACCAAGAAAAGGAGAGAAGATTCAAATAAGCACAATCAGAATTGATAAAGGTGTCATCACACCTGACACCACAAAACTACAAAAGATCCATGAAGACTACTATGAACATTTCTATGTGTACAAAATAGAAACCAAGAGGAAATGGATAAATTCCTGGAAACATATGACTTCCCAAGATTAAAACACTAAGAAATTGAAATCCTGAACAGACTAATAATAAGTTATAGAATTGAATCAGTAATCAAAAATCTACCAACTAAAAAAAGCCCAAAATCAGATGGATTCATAGCCAAATTCTACCAGATGTACAAAGAAGAGATGATAGCAATTTTTCGGAAATATTTCCAAAAAACTGAGAAAGAGATTCCTTCTTAAATCATTCTGTGAAGCCAGTATCATCCTGATACCAAAATGTGACAAGGACACAACAAAAATAGAAAACTACAGGTCAGTATCCTTGATGAACGTAGACTCCAAAATCCTCAACAAAATACTAGCAAACCAAATCAAGAAGCTTATCAAAAAGTCAGTTCATCACAATCAAGTGGATTTTATTCCATGGATGCAAGGATGATTCAACATATGCAAATCAATAAACGTAATTCACCATATAAACAGAACTAAGGATAAAAACTATATGGTCCTCTCAATCAATGCAGAAACAGCATTTAATAAAATCCAACTTCCCTTTATGATAAAAAAAAAAAAACCCTCAACAAACTAGGCCTTGAAGGAAGTACCTCAAAATAATCAAAGCCATATATGACAAGCCCATGCCTAACATTATACTGAATGGGGAAAAGTTGAAAGACTTCCCCCTAAAACCTGGAACAAGACAAGGATGTCTACTCTAACCACTTCTATTCAACATAGTACTGGAAGTCCTAGCCAGAGTATTTAAGCAAAAGAAAGACAGAAAAGGCATCTAAATAGGAATAGAGGAAATCAAATTATCTCTATTCACTGATGACATGAATCTATAACCAGAAAGCCTTAATGATTCTTTTAAAAAACTCCTAGACCTAATAAAGGACTTCAGTAGTTTTCAGGATACAAAATTAATGCACAAAAATCAATTGCATTTCATACACCAATAGTGCTCAAGCTGAGAACCAAATCAAAAACTCAACCCCATTTATAATAGCCACACACAAAATATAAAATACCCAGGAATACATGAATTCATATATATTCAATGGTTATGAATACATAATGAAGAGTTAAAAGACCGTTGCAAGGAGAACCATAAAACGCTGATGCAAGAAATCATAGGTGATACAAACAAATGCATAAACATCCCATGCTTATGAATAGGAAGAATCAATATCATTAAAATGACTATATTGCCCATAAAAACTAAAAATTCAATGACATTCATATGAAATTACCAACATCAATTTTCACGGGATTAGAAAAAAATTGATTAAAATTAATATGGAACTAAAATATGCAAGAATAGCCAAAGCAATCCTAAGCAAAAAAAGAACAAAGCCAGAGGTATGACCTTACCTGACTTCAAACTATACTACAAAGCTATGGTAACCAAAGGAGCATGATACAAGTACAGAAATACACACATGGATCCATGGAACAGAATAGAGAACACAGAAATAAAGCCACACACCTATAACCAAATGATCTTCTACAAAGTCATCAAAAATAGACGAGGAAAGAGGAACACCATATTCAATAAATAGTGCTGGGAAAACTGGCTAGACACACACAGAAGGATAAAAATAGACCCCTATCTCTCACCATATTCAAAAATTAAATCAAGATGGATAAAGGACTTAAATGTAAGACCTGAAACTATAAAAATTCTAGAAGAAAATCTAGGAAAAGCTCTTCTGGATATTGGCCTAGGCAAAAAATTTATGATTAAGACTTCAAAAGTAAATGTGACACAAACAAAAATTGACAAACGGAACTTAAACTAAAGAGCTTCTGCACAGCAAAAGAAACAATCAACAGAGGAAGCAGTCTATGGAATAGGAGAAAATATTTGCAAACTACACATGAAACAAAGGACTAATATCCAGAATTTTTAAGGAAATCAGCAAGAAAAAACAACTCCATTAAAAGTTGGGCAAAGGACATGGACAGACAATTCTCAAAAGAATCCATACAAGCAGCCAACAAATATATGAGAAAATGCTCAACATCATTAATAATCAGAGAAATGCAAATAAAAACTACAATGAGATCCCATCTCACACCAGTCATAATGGCCATTATTTAAACAACAACAACAAAAAAGATGTTGACAAAGATGTAGAGAAAGGGAACAGTAATACACTATTGGCAGAAATGTAAATTAGCTCATCTTCTATGAAAAAGAGTATAGAGATTTCTCAAATAACTAAAAACAGAACTAAAATTTGGTTCAACAATCCCAATGCTAGGTATTTACCTAAAGGAAAATAATTCAGTCTATAAAAAATACAGCTGTATGCTTACAGTTATTACGGCACTATTCACAGTAGCAAAGTTATGGAATAAACCTACATGTCCATCAATGAATGAATGAAGAAAATGTAATATGTGTACACACTGTAAAATGCCACACAGCTATAAAACCACATGTGTAGCTTCCAGCTTCTTCCATCTTGTATTTAACAGCAGCATGGATGGAGCTGGAGGTTATTATACTAAGTGAAATAATTCTGAAACAAAAAATACCACATGTGCTCACTAATAAGTGTGAACTAAACAATGAGTACACATGGACATAAACGTGGAAATAATAGACACTGGGTACTCCAATGTAGGGGAGGCTGGGAGGGAAGCAGAGATTGAAAAACTACTTATTAGGTATTATATTTACTATTTGTGTGATGGGTTCGCTAGAAGCCCAAACCCCAGCATTAGGCAATATACTCATGTAATAAATCTGCACAGGTACCTCCTAAATCTGTAATATAATTTTTTTAAAGGGGACCAGGAAAGAAAATTACACAGGCTTATTTTTTTAGGTAGCAATTTCTAATTTAGCAAGTTGGTTTGTATTATTACTATTAAATTTAATTAGATGTTATGGGACTAATAAAACAACATCTATTTGTGCCAATTTGAGATGCAGATGGCCGGGCATGGTGGCTCATGCCTGTAATTCCAGCACTTTGGGAGGCCTAGGCGGGCAGATCACATGAGACCAAGAGTTTGAGAGCAGCCTGCGCAACATGGTGAAACCAAGTCTATACCAAAAATGCAAAACTTAGCTGAGCGTGGTGGTGCATGCCTGTAGTCCCAGCTACTCAGGAGGCTGAGGCAGGAGAATCACTTAAACCTGGGAGGCAGAGGTTGCAGTGAGCCAAGATTGTGTCACTACACTCCAGCCTGGGGGAGAGAGAGATTCCATCCCAAAAACAAAACAAAACAACAACAAAAAAAACTTATGAAGGGCCAGGCGCGATGGCTCACGCCTGTAATCCCAGCACTTTGGGAGGCCAAGGCGGGCGGATCACGAGGTCAGGAGATCGAGACCATCCCATCTCTACTAA
>NW_012121598.1:9363021-9391012 GCF_000951035.1 Colobus angolensis palliatus | reverse complement strand
GGAGGGAGGGAAGGAAGGAAGGAAGGAAAAGAAAAAATAAAAAATAAATAGATGTTTTGAGAATGAAAATCTTCCTGAAGAAATACAATTTGCAAATAAGAAAACGCAAAAAAATGCACCATAAGAAACATGTGCAATAATCTGTATTAAGAATGCATTTTTAGAATTTTCCAAGCAAGATATTCAGTAAGAAATGGCCTATAGGAAGTCCTTTCCCTTTTTGCATTACCTTTGCTTCCAAGGTTGTTTGAGACCCATTAATACAGGGAAGAAAGAGACTCAGAGTCTTCACTACAATAGGTCCCTGGACTTCTTGCCTAAAGACCAAAACCCAAGACTCAGTTTAACCACTAATTAACCATGTGACCTTGATAAGCTACTCATCTCTCTGATACCACTTTCTTCTGCATAAATATGGGGATAAAATATCCATTCTACAGATTAGAAAAACATAACAATTCATAAAGACCACTATTACAAAGTGGATTTTTATAATAATTTCTCTAAATCAGTCTGATCATGTTAAGTTCAACTCTGGTGGAAAGAAAGTAAATAGAAATATTTGTCCAGCTATATCCATTTTTCCCCTTTTATTCCTACTTAACAGCAAAGAATACTCCCACAGGGATTTGATCTAAAACCAAACATGGAAATGAAGTTAAAGGTGTGTATTTGTGTATGTATTGGGTGGTGGGTAATGATAATTTCAATTTCTAGTTTTCTTATGCAGAAACCAGCTCCTTATCAAGTGGAAATAGAGACCATCACTCCTCCGTCAGCAACCTCCTATTCTATTTCCACTACCCAATAAATGTGGTGTTTTCCAGGGAATTGTAAACATTTAAAAAGTAATTAATCTGAATGTTTCCCACATTTATAAATAGGGGGGGCATTTAAATGGAAATTAAATTCAATATAAGAGTCTAAGTGAAGCAGCAGAAAGAGGTGACCTAGAACTCTAGAGGACCCTATTCTGAAGTGGACTGCAGTCAACTAGCTGTGTGACTTTGAACAAATTACTAAGTAGCCTCATCTGTAAAATGAAGGCAATTATCTAGATAATCTCTAAAGTCCTGTTGAGCTTGCAGATTTAAAACCATTTTGATTTGCATGTTCATTTAATATTTAAAATTATTCTCTGGCATTATTATATCTGAAGATGATGGTTAAACAGGGAATATTTTTTAAATATGAACACACACATATTCATAAATGCAATACATAAACAAATTATGCATGAGTTATTTTCAATAAGTTGCAATGCAGTTGGCTACACTGAGATTCCACAGTCGCTGCTCAATACTTCTAACAGTATTAATAACCATCACTTACAGAAGGCTCAAAAAGTCTGACATGCTGGACAAAGTATTCAGCTGGTGCAAAAGCAATTGCAGTTTTGGACATGATGATGATGATGATGATGATGATGATGATGATGATGATGATGATGATGATTATTTTTGAGACACAGTCTCACTCTGTTGCCCAGGCTGGAGTGCAGTGGCATGATCTGGGCTCATTGCGAGGTCCACTTCCCAGGTTCACGCCATTCTCCTGTCTCAGCCTCCTGAGTAGATGGGACTACAGGCTCCCTCTGCCATGCCCAGCTAATTTTTTGTATTTTTAGTGGAGATGGGGTTTCACCATGTTAGCCAGGATGGTCTTGATCACCTGACCTTATGATACGCCCGCCTCGGCCTCCCAAAGTGCTGGGATTACAGGCGTGAGCTACCACGCCTGGCCTTGGACATTACTTTTAATAGCAAAAACTGCAATTACATTGGCACCAACTGAATCATTTACATACACCCTTTCCTTTGACTGTGTTATTATTCTTTGAGTGATATAAAATATTTTACAGATATAGAAATTGCAGCTCGGGCCATAGTAAATGTTGGAGTACAGGTCTGACTGGCTCTAACAACACAATATTGATGATACTAAAAACCTACATCACTGGTTAAGAAAGTGCTTTAAGGTAACCAGTTATTGAAGAACTGTGAATAGAAAGAGGCTGTGGATCCTCCTGTTCAACGTAGTATTGGAAATTCTGGTCAGGGCAATCAGGCAAGAGAAAGAAATAAAGGGTATTCAAATAGGAAGAGAGGAACTCAAATTGTCTCCGTTTGCAGATGACATGATTGTATATTTAGAAAACCCCATCGTCTCACCCCCAAAGCTCCTTAAGCTCATAAGCAACTTCAGCCAAGTCTCAGGATAAGAAATCAATGTGCAAAAATCACAATAGACAAACAGAGAGCCAAATCATGAGTGACTCCCATTCACAATTGCTACAAAGAGAATAAAATACCTAGGAATAAAACTTACAAGGGATGTGAAAGACCTCTTCAAGAAGAACTACGAACCACTGCTCAAGGAAATAAGAGAGGAGAACACAAACAAATGGAAAAACATTTCATGCTAATGGATATGAAGAATCAGTATTGTGAAAATGGTCATACTTCCCAAAGCAATTTATAGGCTCACTGCTATCCCCATTAAGCTACCATTGACTTTATTCACAGAATTAGAAAAAAACTACTTTAAATTTCATATGGAACCAAAAAGAGCCCATATAGCCAAGACAATCCTAAACAAAAAGAACAAAGCTGGAGGTATCATGCTACCTGACTTCAAACTATACTACAAGGCTACAGTAACCAAAACAGCATGGTACTGGTACCCAAAGAGAGATACAGACCAAAGCAATAGAACAGAGGTCTCAGAAATAACACCACACATCTACAACCATCTGATCTTTGAAAAACCTGACAAACACAAGCAATGGAGAAAGGATTTCCTGTTTAATAAATGGTGTTGGGAAAACTGGCTAGTCATATGCAGAAAACTGAAACTGGATCCCTTCCTTACACCTTATACAAAAATTAACTCAAGATGGATTAAAGACTTAAACGTAAGAACTAAAACTCTAAAAATTCTAGAAGAAAACCTAGGCAATACCATTCAGGACATAGGCATGGGCAAAGACTTCATGACTAAAACACCAAAAACAATGGCAACAAAAGCCAAAATTGACAAATGGGATCTAATTAAACTAAAGAGCTTCTGCACAGCAAAAGAAACTATCATCAGAGTGAACAAGCAACCTACAGAATGGGAGAAAATTTTTGCAATCTATCCATCGGACAAAGGGCTAATATCTAGAATCTACAAAGAACTTAAACATATTTACAAGAAAAAACCACCCCATCAAAAAATGGGAAAAGGTTATGAACAGACACTTCTCAAAAGAAGACATTTACGCAGCCAGGAAACATATGAAAAAATGTTCATCATCACTGGTTATTAGAGAAATGCAAATGAAAACCACAATGAGATGCCATCTCATGCCAGTTAGAATGGCGATTATTAAAAAGTCAGGAAACAACAGATGCTAGAGAGGATGTGGAGAAATAGGAATGCTTTTATGCTGTTGGTGGGAGTGTAAATTAGTTTAATCATTGTGGAAGACAGTGTGGTGATTCCTCAAGGATCTAGAACCAGAAATACTACTGGACCCAGTAATCCTGTTACTGGGTATATAACCAAAGGATTATAAATCATTCTACTGTAAAGACACATGTACATGTATGTTTATTGTGGCACTGTTCACAATACCAAAGACTTGGAACCAACCCAAAACCCATCAATGATAAACTAAAGAAAATGTGGCACATATACAACATGTAATACTATGCAGCCATAAAAAAGGATGAGTTCATGACCTTTACAGGGACATGGATGAACCTGGAAACCACCATTCTCAGCAAACTAACACAAGAACAGAAAACCAAATACCACGTGTTCTCACTCACAAGTGGGAGTTGAACAATAAGAACACATGGACACAGGGAGGGGAACATCACATACCAGGGCCTGTTGGGGGGTGGGGGGCTACGGGAGGGATAGCATTAGGAGAAATACCTAATGTAGATGATCCGTTGATCAGTGCAGCACACCACCATGGCACGTGTATACCTATGTAACAAAGCTGCATGTTCTGCATATGTACCTCAGTACTTAAAATATAACTTAAAAAAAAAGTAGAAGAAAGAGGTTGTGGATCAATGGCAGTTTAAATTGTTGGCAAGGTCAAGATTTGTTTAGTAAATTCATTACTCAGTTATATAATTACACCTACAAGTAGTAAAATGTTCTTTTATTCAGATCATTATGAAGACTCAAAAGTGCATATTACATAAGGCAAATGAGGACAAAACTCTCTTAAGAGTTGCCAGATAATTCAATTTCCTTCCCAATTTATCTCTGCCTACCTTATACTGAACGTCCTATTAAAATCATTAAAGTATGAAAAAAGAAAAGGTAGTGGCTTGAAAGAAAGGGGGGATAAAAAGGCCTCGTGTTATTTATGCAAGTCAAGACCCGTATCATAGTAACATGGTATACTCCGAACTCTTTGGTTGATGTGCACAATTTTCCCCTTTTCATGCTCTATTGTCTCCATTGAAGAAACAAAAGAGTGCAAAGGACAGTCTCAGCTACCAGGCCTTTGCCGGGCATTCTGATGGAGAATTCAGTTGTCCTGGATTTGGGGTTATTACCAATTTTATCTATAGATACACTAGGAAGCAAAATCCCTATGGTGTGAAAATACAGATTTTTCTAAAAGAAGGCTTATTTTAGGCTAGGCGTTTGGCATCTCAGACAAGCTTGAAATAACAACTGAAATTAAAAACTGCATTATCCCAGAGGAAATGCATCCCTGCTCACTACTCTGTACTTCCACACATTAATTCTAGGTCAGCCATAGATCCAAGTCCTGGTTTCCACTCCCAGAACTAGGAAAACAAAGAGATACAAAGTCTATGGGAAAAGTAATAAAAGAATGGAGTAGATCAAATTCTACAACAGAGAAGGCGGGATGTCCCAGATGGTAGTAGAAGCAAATCTAAGGTCATCTTAGGAAACCAAGTAGAGTCAAACAGTTTGCTTGGAAAAGTCAGACAAGGAAGGAGACGGGCAACCAAGTTATGAGGCAGAGATATCAAGAGACATCGTGACCAGCAGTAAGTCAGGGCAGTGGTCAGGAGCCTTTTCCTTTAAAAGCACAGATTATAAATACTTTAGGCTTTGTGGAACATGTAGTCTCTGTTGCAACTACCCAACTCTGCCATTACAGCAACCAGAGACAATGTGAAAAAGAGCGTGACTGTTTCGATTAAGCTTTATGTATGAACATTGATATTTAAATAGTATGTAATTTTCATATGTCATGAAAGTGTTCTTTTTGCTTCTTTCAACCATTTCAAAATATAAGAACCATTCTTATCTTGCTGTTCCCACAAAGAGGTAGCAGGCCACATGTGGCCTATGGGCCATTGTTTGCCTACCCTGGATCACAGTGAGCCATTCAGAACTGATTGTATGGAGTCTCGCATTTTTGTGTGTGGTACCTCCGCATACTTGAAAGTTAACATTTATGAGTTGGTTGCAGAAGAACAAATCAATAATCTGATTTGTGAAATACATATTTTACACAAAAATACCAATAATGGAAAATAATAAAAATAACCATTACTTCTACAGATTTTGCTATGCTCTAAGCAGTGTTTTTTACATATAGTATTAAATCTTTAATGAAGTAGGACCCAATATCTGCATTTATAGATAAAAATCCTGAGCAACAGACACAAGAATATTGATATTTATAACTAACTACAATTTATCTGCAATTCTGAAATCCTAAAAGTTTACAATTTTTTTTTTAAAAAAGGAAACCAGATATCAAAATCTGATCGGAATTGGTGGCTATGCCTACTCTTTATTTCTGCCACTTGAGGTGAACATTCATACATTTCATGATAAAAATATTAATTATCAGATGCTACACCAGACTCTGCTAGACTCATTTCATAAAAGTTCATATAGGAATAGAATTATCTTTCTAAAGTTAAAAAACTGCCTTTCCAAACACATCAGGCCCTATAGATGTTGAATAATAAATTATGTATCTTCTACCTAAAAGTATGAACTGACTCCCATGAATGATAATGTGGTTCATTCAAAGAAAACTAGACTAACAGTTTGAAATCTTTGGGTCGAATCCAGCTTGAGTAATGAGTTGGGATCTTAAAATACTTTACTTCACTCTCTGGATTTCACGTTCCTAATCTTCACCAAATATCCACAAGACCAGGTGAGAAATGTAGATGAAGGAAGCAGAGAAAATGTAGCTTCCAGGAAGACAGAGGCCACAGTTAACTGGAAAACACAGGTCCTGTCTTTTGTCACATGAACATGCATGGTCCAAGTATTCTGAAAATTTTGAGAAAACACAGAACTGTATTTTTATGTCAATTTTTTTTTAGGATAAAAAAAACTATGCAAGCTAACAAAACAGGTCTATAGACTAAATGTGATGTACAGACTGCAATCCTCATCTGACTAATGGGCGGTAACATCATCTTATACTGCATTCAGACTCAAATTCCATTCCTTCTGGTTTTACTTGCAGCTGGTGGTAACTTGCCTGTCTTGGAGCCCCTGTAGCACTTACATATTCCACTTAGTCAGCTGTTGGCATGGACTGCCTTCCATTTTCAGTTATCTTTTCATATCTTCATGTCTTTTATGCCTAACTAGATTATAAGATCCTTGAGGGTCCTTGAGGGTGATGAAGTATTTCTGAATTTCTGTAACAATTGGCTCAGTGCCTCAAACACAGCAAGGGCTTAATGAAAACATTTGAATTGATGTAAAAACAGGCTATAAATAGCTTTGGCTGAATCATAAAGCTAAAGTCTCAGTTACTTGGATTCTTCATTGCCAGTGGGAGACATTGTGGTAAAATCGCCCCAGTGGGGGCTTTGGAATCCAACAGACCTAAATCAGAATACCAGCTTCTTTGCTTTGAGCTCTATGACCTTGAGCTTATTACATAACTGTCTAAGGATTATTGTAAAATGGAAGGTTAACAATACTCAGCTCATTCTGTGGATTAAATGAAGTCATGTATAAAGCATGTGGAATAGCATAAATGTCATTTACTGCTTATTCTCTTCATTGCTTCCACGGTCAAGGAAACAGAAGGTTCCTTACAGAAGATCGAGGACTACTCCTCACATGGCTCTTCACCATCTACAGAAAATCAGATCCAATAACTGCTCTAGAATCCCCAGAGGTCAGGTTTACCTACCTCACCATAGCTCGAGACATTATCTAACGTTACACGGTACCTTGTGTGATTTCCAACCAATTATGTTTTTCTGAATTGACCTGAACATTCTTTCTTCCCCTTTTAAGCAATAAAAATACCTCTCCAAGTACATGGCCCATGACAAGTTATCCTTAGCTTGAAAGAAATAAAATAAAAAACAACATTTTACACAAACTTGGTCAAGCATAGAGCCATGAATAATTTTCATGAGAGCAATTTAGTTAAGGATGTGGTTTTTCAGGATTATTTCATGCAGACATGACAAACTTCTGAAACAGTCCTGTTAGGAAAACATAGATAGTGGGTCAGGATTCAGACACACTTACGATGTTATGAATGTCTATCCTCATAGGCTGCCTGAGAGAAGACTCCAGTCACTGTGATACAAAGGAGACAGTACAGAAATCTTCCAAAATGTCATAGACTCGTATCATAGAACCTTTGCACAAAAAGGGACTCACCCAAGTAGTCCAGCCCTAATTTCCCAAAGGTCATCTTGGAGCTGCTTAAACACTTTCAGACTGAAGAGGAACGCACTCCTTCTAGTGATAACCTTTGTCGTTGCCATAATTGAGGAATAAAACTAAGACAAGACCTTAGATCTGTTTCTGTCTCTTAGTCTGCTCTCTGAAGACATTCAGGATAGCTTAATGTGTAAGCATCTGTATTTGTATGAATATATGAGTATAACACTGTGTTCCTGGAATTATTTAAGATGTGCTAGATAATACGAAGTAAGTCTAATGAACTTTTTAATATGACTCACTACTTATCCTGATGGCAGAATCCAAACACTGTAACTTATTTCAGAATGCCTAAAATAGATATAATGCCCTGTGCACAGTGACCTGTCAATATTACTCACCTATCCTGCAGTTTACCCTCATTACAGGATCAAAGTGTTAAGAGAAAAAAAAAATAAGTTCTGACAATTTCTAGCCCACTTTTCTGAAATTGACTACTACAGTTAATCTATGTGTTCATCCATGGTATTGTGCAGCTTAGGCTTTTTTGAAAATATGTATACATTTAGTATGGTTCTGTCTTTGATAATTAGAAGAACAAAGCCAGTTATATACTTACAATCATGGGGTGAAGACAATCAACCCTTTCTCCTTTAGCAGTGGTTGGCAGACTTCTTTTGTAAAATACCAGATAATAAATATATGCTTTGCCAACCTTGCAGTCTCTGTGGCAACCACTCAACTTTGCCATTGTACAGTTACAGTAACCACAGACAATATGGAAACAAATGGATGTGTCTGTGATCCAAATTAAACTTTATTTACAAAAGCTGCTTGGATTTAGCCCCCAAACCCAGTGTGGTGGAGTGAGAAGAACATTGGTGTGGAAGTCAGGAGAAGGAAGTTCTAGCTGTGGTCCTTCTTCTAGCTAGCTGCCTCTATGATGGCAAACCCTTTACAACTTTGGGCTTGAGACTTCATCTCTAAATGGAACAAATTAGATGATTTTTCTTGAACTTCAGTTTCAAAGTGTCTATGAATCAGTTATCAAAATCTCTTAAATAGTTGTGGTTATTGAATTGTTCAGGTTACGTTGCCGCTACAGTCAGAACTTTGATTGGGACTTTCCTTAACACTGACTCCAGGAGCTCCCAAAAGGCCCTCCTGAAAATCAGTCACCAATCTAGGTAATAGGAAGGGATGGGAAATTCCTCTTTCCTTAGGCAAATGACGGAGGCTGCTTCTCAATAACCCCAATTTAAGGTTCCCAGATTTAGCAAGTGTAAGTTATTTGTTGTTTATCTGAAATATAATTTAACTGGGTATCCTGTATTTTACCTGGCAGTATTACTCTAACTCCTTAATTTTAAAAAGGAGTCAGACTGTTGACACTTTTACACATGTGTTTTCACATGTATTGAGCTCATTAGGTCTCACAGCATCCCACATATTGGGCACAGGGATCGTTATCTTCATTCTAATCAGGAAAAAGTAGAAGTGTCAGGACTTAGGAATTATCTAATCTCAGAGCGCTAATGACGTAAGTCTGAATATCCCCTAGCATCTTCAGAGATATACAAATATTTAGTTCATTATGGACCTACAACTTTGTACTAGAGGTACTCATATCTATCGAAACTGTAAACTGCAAAACTGCAGTTACGCTTCTGTTTTGTCCATACAGTGCAACATTTACAGCTATTTCCTAAAACAGTATTCAAATGCATTATCATAGAGACAACCTTTACCTGTCACAGCATGACTTATTGACTGAAACAATGAATTCTCTTTCTCTGGGAGAAAGGACAAGTTTTTAAATCAATTGAAACAAGTCAAATATTAAAAAAAATTATAACATAAGATGTTAATTAAACATGAAACTAGAAAATCCAAAATTGGATGTGGAGTGTGTTGGCCTAAAAGACAACCTAAAAGATACACTTGTTCTGTCAGGAGATAAAATAAAGGATTAAAAGGCATTTAAAATATGGCATGGATTTAAATATTTGATGTTTATGTGATGACAATACAGTTTTCCTTGAGGTAAGTGTAATTACTTGAGGCAACATCGCTTTCGGGAATCTTCAACCAAGATTAAAAAAACAGTCATCAAATTGAACTAAATAGGGGTAGAGGGAAGAATTATTGCCTTAATAATTCAAGAAACTCATTTACTTTAAAAAATATCAGCATGAGCCAGGACTATAAGCTAAAAGACTGTCAAAACAATCCTTAGATGGAGTGAGTGTGGTAACATCCTGTATTAGTGTGGCAAAATCTATTCTTCCTAAATTAAAAAAAAAAAAATTTTTTTCTAGTTTCCCCTTTAGCACTGATCCTTGGAATCTAGGCATTAAATTTAGATATTTCTGCGGGACAAGACTTTGCCTTCTGGAGTATTGTGCTGGATAAAACCAGATGGACATCTTAGCACTAATATCACAGGACGTTTTCCCTTTCCTCACTCTTCAGTGCCCAAATACCTCCATTGGCTTCATCTCTGGGCTCCACTATTCAAAACAGGGAAATAGCCTATCACTTTGGTCATTAACTGCCTAGAAATCATCTTTTGAAGGCATAACACGTGACCTCTGAGCCTCACAAATCTCACTTTAGTGGGTCTCCATTTCCTCAATGGAGGAGCGCTCTATGGAGCCTTGTGGCCACCTTGCAGTGGGGTTGAGAGCTGAATGAAATAAATCCTTGACCTATAGCACCTCTCTGTGTTTTTACATAAGTGCACAGATGATACTGAATTTGACCATGGATTTCCAAGTCTGAAAAAAACAAAATGTTTGAAAACAGCAAAGACACAAAATGGACTGACTCTAACAAACGTAAGCTTCAGCTTCCTAAAAAGGGATTTCAAAGACCATTCTCAGATTCACCAGAGAAATTACTCATCAGAGGAGGGAAAAAGAAATCAGCTTGTATTTCTTAGCTCTTACTATGTGCTAGGCTGCTGCCCATCATGCAAAAGACAGGAAAATCATTAGCTATCATCTTAATCAATCTATAACTCCTAACTCATTTATTAATTCAGATGATCTATGAGTATCTTTTACTGACACCACAAAAGTGAGATAAACTATTCCCAGAAGCTTCTCTGGAGATGACTCTGCTGACCGGGTTAAAATGCTTTGAACATTTTTCTATTTGTTTAAAACTGCTCAAGTAATATCAAAGTCATAATTGGAGATAAAGTAATTCAGACCTCCAGAATTTTGCATAGGTGTTCATGCTAATAAATAGTAAAATTTAGGAATATGGTTAAGTAATCATTGAAGAGAAAATAATTAAATTCAAACTGTGCTTGCTTTGTTTTCCATTAGCCAGTACAGTGATTCCTTAATATTACTTCCTTCATTGGAAGTCAGTAAGTCATGCAGCAATGAGGGTAGCAGATAGAAGCTAGGTGTTCACCAACACCATTCCTCTTCCAAGGTGCACAAAAAGAGTGTATTTCCCAGTCTCACTTGCTATTAGATTGGGGCCATGGAAATAGCTCTTGCCAATGGAATGGACTAGCCCCCAAAAGTTCCTGTGAGGTACTGGTCTTTCTCCCACTAACTGGAAGTGAAGTATTCCAGCATGGCAAAGCCACGCTGAAGAAAGAGCCCAGCATCCCATATTCTTACTTGGAAGATAGCCTCTTAATCTGCACTGAGCTCTGATGGAGGCACAAAATAAATCCTTGCTGTGCTAAGTCACTGAGATTTGGGGGATGTTTCTTACAGGGGCTAACCAATGCAAACCAGATACCAAAGAAAGGGCTCAGGTCCAGTATTCTGTGTCACCTTAGCATGGTTCATTATTGAAAACTAGTATCAGATATAAAAGGGTGCAGTGAGGAAATGGTAAATAGTAAGGGCTGGCAGCAGTGATTATATAATGCAGAAAAAGCATATCGAAGAGTGGAATTGGGAACTTAGGGAAATTAAGGCTGTTGGCAAACAAAGGAAACAATAGCAGAAGTCCTGGAACAGGCTCCCTTGATAGGGCTCAAAAGGCAGGCCACCAACAGAGAGGTGGGCTCCTGAGGACTTTTCTGACTGTACCTGGTGTTTATCTCTCTGATCCAAACTAGAAAGTGAGCTCCTGTGTAGCCAGACCATTTGAAATGCATACTGTAGGCCAGACCTCTGAGAAAGACAGTGTGGTTTGCATATCTAATTTGGAGATCTAGATATTAGCTCAGAATTCCAAGGATACCAATGGAGTGAATGAATCTTAAACACAAGCAGTTTTCTATAACAAAAGTAATATTCATCAGCTAGAAATGCTTGCAGAGTGAATTTATTTACATATTTTACTTCTCAAGTACTCTCATCCTTCTCTGATTTTGAGAACTTCATATAAGACTTTCTTCCACGAAAGCTTTCTTACCTGATGATTGTCAGTAAGAGCAAATTAAAACCTCTAACATTTTGGGAAACACATGGAAAGTGATGGGACCTCTTCAATTAAAGCCTGTTTCCTGAAAGTGAATTAAACAGTACCTGTACTTGTTCCTATTTAACTGCTCTTAACAAGATTATAGGTAGTGGTTCCTGCTGACAGATTGAGTGCAAAGGAACAAGAAGCACCGGAAACTGGGGAGGGAAGTGACTGATATGAGTAAACATATATTTGGAATATGTTCATTTAATTCTTCTGAATGAGCTTCTGGTTCATGTTAGCAGCATCTCTTGGGAAATCAGCTACACTGCATTTGTTTCACTGCTTCCACCTGCATACTGAATGAAACTGTGCAGACTCAATACAAATTTATTCTCTGTTGATCCTAAGGAGCACAGTGGAAATCTGAGGCATCAACTTGTCAGCCCCTACTGTGTGAGGAAAGTCCTTAAGTGACCTAGAGACAGGTTCTGAACCTGTTGCAATTAGTTTTGTAATCTTTTTAGCAACAAATTGACCACATTTCTGCAGAGCCAGTAGGTCTATTTACAGGCAGAAATAACAAATGAAATTATGGCAAGATCATGGAGCCATGGAGCTCTCTGTTGCCACTAGGTAGCAATATGACCTTAGGTTAGTGACTCTGAACAATTTTCTGTACTTGACCTTTATAGGTGAAGTATCTTTTGTGAGAGTAATTTCACCAAAAGTTAGACGCAAAATGTGACAGACCTGACAAAAATGAAAAAAAGAAAAAGAAAAAGAAAAAGAAAAATTGAGGTAGGAAGACAGTGAGAAGCTAGACACAAAGAGGGATAAGAAAGCTCTTTAAATCCATCTCCTGTTTTCACCTGGTTGTGGGCCAAATCTCAGAAATTCTTGAGTGTCAAAAAACAGCGTCTGTTTTATCCATGAAACTCTGAAATGCCTATTGTCCTTTGTGCCTCCTAAAATCCTGTATTTCCACATGGATTTGTCTACTGGCCCTTTCCCCTCCTTCTCAATAACAGATTCTCTAGGGCAGCTGTGTCTCCCACCTTGAAGGTTTTGTGCTATACCCCACTAGCATTTTTTCTGCACCAAAAAGATTTGTGGAACTCAATGGAAGCATAGCATTGCTTTCACACTTAGCACAAATACTGGTCATTTTTGAAAAGGTCAAGTGATTCTTGCAGCATTTACTGGTGCCTAGAATTCATTCAAGAGAGAATCTTTTTTTGCAGTTTATTTTCCATGCTATTGCTGGAAAATACTAGTTTGCTTCCATAAACTTGAATCTTCTGAATCTAGGAGAATAAAAATGTAAGGGAGAAGTAAGTGAGGCTGTTAAAAAAAAAAAAAAAATCAAATAACCACTATCCTTTTACGAGAGATGATGACTCCTAGGAGGGATCTGAAATGAAGGCAATAGTTGGTATTGGCTTTTGCATATACCTTCAGTACTTCTCTCCTCCCTCTTGGTGCCCTGTCCAAGCTCACCAAGGACTCTAACGTCCTAAATTCCTGCCCATCGCCCCATTCCCCACCACACACCTCTTACTCAGCTTCGAGTGTGTCTTGCTTTGGAATTACCCTTCCCCAAAATCAAACTCTTATTTACTTAAAGTATATCAGCCGGGTTAGAATGAAAGCTAATTCGCATTAAGTTTATGACTAATCATCTTCCCACTACTCTTTAACATACTCCGGAATGTTTTCTTATTAGCTCTACTTGGTGAAATTTCAGTCAGTGTGGAGGAGATATTTGGAAATAGGAAGGCATCCTCTCTCATCCTGGAAGGAAAAAACCCAAATACCACAGGTTTTCTCTTCATCTATCCCCACTACAATTCCCCAGGCCTATCCCTAATGGGAACTAACATGCCTTTCTTTCCCGTCTCACCAACTTCCTGAATCAAGACCAATGAGCATTCCTAATTACAATTTTATCTCTCAGTGAAAGGCGATGGGGTAGAATAACTGGGATGTCTAGACTTGCACTGACCTACAGTGAGATTTTCATATCTCCGTTCCCAGTATTTGCAGTGGTCAGTTATTACACGAGCAGGTCCCAAAATTTATGGAGGATCAGGATCGCCTGAAGGGCTTATTAAAACCCAGATTGCTGGGTTCTACCCGTAGAGTTTTTAATAGCACTATGCTTGGGTGGGGTTAAAATTTTGCATGACAGTTGATGCTCATACTGCTGATCTAAGGGCAACACAATAAGGACCACTGCTTTAGACTAAACTTTACTTCCATATGGAAGATGAAAAGCATTCCTGAAGTAGAAATTATACAGTCAACAACATAATGATGTAAAAAAAAAAAAAAAAAAAAGCACCACATGTTTAGAATCAGTGTCATTTTGCTTTCCCGGAAGGTTGAGTTTTGTGAAAAGAAGAAGAAAAATGGAGTTGATAGAGTTTAGCGTTAGGAGAGAAGAATCACGTCAGTTTAGAATGTGGTGCTGGGATCACCCTGTATAGTAAACGATGACCTCTGACATGTTAGGAGAATCACACAGAGGATGGAGAGACAGAGTTTCACTCTTGCTGTCCAGGCTGGAGTGCAGTGGCGCGATCTCGGCTCACCACAACCTCCACCTCCCAAGTTCAAGTGATTCTCCTGCCTTAGCTGCCCAAGTAGCTGAGATTACAGGTGCCCACCACCACACCCGGCTAATTTTGTATTTTTAGTAAAGACAGGATTTCACCATGCTCGTCAGGCTGATTTTGAATTCCTGACCTCAGGTGATCCACCTGCCTAGGCTCCCCAAAGTGCTGGGATTATAGGTGTGAGCCACCAAGCCTGGCTGAGGATGGAGATTTTTAAGTGATATATAAAGTTATCTTGAGTCACTCCCCATCTTGGTATGAATGAATAATTTAAGTTCTTGATATATGATACAGGCTACCCAAATTCTGAGGTGTATTTTTTAAATTTACAAATATCCATGACGCTGATTTAACTGGCATACCTATGCTAAGAATGAAGGGGGAAGAAAGTCTCTTTCTGGTTTTTATCCTCTTCCTTTTCCTTCTTTTCTCCTTAATTCTTTCTGCATCCAAGGCATTCTAGAGCCATTATCAGGCTGCATACAATGAGCAAGCTAGATGTTCATAAAAAGTTTTATAGAATGAGAGCCCTCCTTCTACTTTCTCTTGCACCATGTTGAGAAACTCAGACCCTCTTTTCTCCACTGTCTTGTTTCCTTTGCTCTCTCTTACTTAAGCATGCCTAAAAGGGCTTGCTGTGCCATTATGCTGACAAGGAAGGTAAGATTCCAAGGTTTTGATTTGGACATAGGGTCTGTATACTTCCTCAGAGGCCTTTAAGTTGGTCTTTGTGCTCCAACCCAACTTCAACAGAGATCTAGAATGAAGGGAAATTGGGGAGTGATCCAATTAGAATATATATATATATATATATATCTGATCCAGGGGAAAAAAGTAGGCAAGCTTCCAAGAGCAAAGAGGTGTTTCTTTTGTTTGTACAACTAAATTGTACCAAATTGAGTACCATTTTTCTTCCAGCCACCTAAATTCTGAGGGAGCACGGACATTATTCACTGTCTTAGGTGAGGTCCACCAATAATTCAACTCTGAACTAGACTTTAAGCAAAATTATTTCATTTGGTAGAGAACACTGGCAGAGGCGTGGCAAAGTAAGAAAGGGAAAGGAAGAAACCAACACAGAAAAGTTAGTTTCATGGGGAACGAGGATTCACCTCCCTAGAAAATGGTATGAAACACACCTCTCAGCTGTTCTACCTAAGGGCAAGGGAACGTATCTACCAATCCTTTCTAGTTGTTAGGTAAGGGTCACTCCTAGGATGTTAATTTCTCTGACATTTTTTTACTCGCGCTCAATTGGACCTTACATGCTCTTGTAATCAGAGAAATCATACAGAGAGGCCCAGAAGCTAATGGAAGGTGTCCAGTAGGTGTGAAGAGAGTACCCACAACCCTCTTGCAGTCATTTTGAGTATTTCTCTTCTTTCATCATCAGGTGTCCTAAAATATCCAGGTGTCAATAATAAATGTACCCAATGGAAGCAAAACATACATTTTAGTTTCATGACCTTTCATTCCCTGTTAGTGTCACCTTAATTCCATCCCATCCTGTTATTACAATGACTCTACCAATGTCTTTCTAGAAAACAAATGTGGGAATAAATTTATTCCAAAAGATAAAACACCATCTATGCAAAGATGTCTTTGAAATCTTGGTAATTAGTTCTATGAAACAACTCAGAGAAGTAATGCTTAACACTTTCCAAATGCATACTGATGGTAAGAAAAAGTACCAAATACTCACATTTGCATTTTGTCTAGACATGGTTACAGACTAAAATCCCTCAGTTGATCAGCTGGAGAGACCAAATAAATCTCTGTTATCAGTACAATAATAGCACTTGCTTGTTTTGTAGCAGTACATATAAAAAGAACATTAAAATAAAAATGGAATCTCAAGATACAAATTTTTTCAAAGTAAACACTCACCATAGCATACTTGAATTATTAGTCTGATATAACTTCACTAGAGAAATGACAGAAGACTAGACTAATGTTATGATATGATATGATAATTGAGTTGGCAAGGACAAACTCCTAAGTAGCTAATTTAGTGTTCAAAGCAACCCCAAAATGCATAAGCATGATTTTTCCATACTACAAATGAGTTATTGTAACTGATTTAGGCATCAGAGCTGTTTTAGTATGACAAATCAATTATTTGGCATTGTATGTCAGTAAATTTTATCTAATCAATTTGCCATTGTAGTCACAGAGAAATTCTTGTAATATGCAGCATGATCAAGCTTGACCCCTATAATAATGCCTATTTATCTGCAGGCTATAGTTGTAAAAGAAGAATAAATAAAGCAATTTTGTCATCCTGATCAAACAGTGTAGGCCACGGTTGATTCAGATGTTACAACACTGCAGTTGATACAACTCACTGGGCAGCAGACTTCATGAGCACAAAAGAAAAATTAAACTTGACTGCACGAAAGTCGACTCCATTTATGCCTAGCCTTCATTAAGGGTCAGCAAGAGAAAATAAACAAACAAATAAAAACAAAAAATAAATACATTGGTGAAAATGTCATTCAGGCTCTCATTTACCTGGCAGGGGATAGACAGAAAATACAGGTTTAATGTAAATAATTGATATCGTGATATGCCTTTATAGTTGAAAATAGTCAACATGGTACATTATAGAACCAGTAGAGAAAGTGGGAAGTTCTTGAGTGAAGAAAATCTTTCAAATTTGGGTTACATTCCCATATTTAAATCATAAACAGCAAGTAGATGCTGAACATCCAGTTTAATGATCCTATCTTCTTGATTCTGCAACGGTATATCAGCATGTTTTTACAGTATAAAATTCTAGATTCATAACATTTAATTCTATTCACAAAATTCTGCTGGCATGAAATCATCCTGTGACAATTTAACAGAGGACAGCCTTAAGATAGGTATTATGATAGGAGGATGCATAGACCAATCAGTCAGAGTCAATAGCTCCAAAGTTCATAGCAGCATTACTCAAATCGCAAAAGGTGGAAATAACTCAAATATCTATCATGAATGGATAAACAAATATGGCACAACACATACAATGGAATATTATTTAGCCTCAAAAAGGAATGAAATTCTGATAAATGCTACAACAGGATAAACCCTGACAACCGATGCTCAGTGAAATAAGCCAGACACAAAAGGTCAATATGATACCAGTTATATGAGGTACCAGCATAGGCAAGCTCATAGAGATGTAAAGGAGAACAGTGTTCACCAGAGACTGGTGGGGAGAAGGAAAGGTGGGGGGTGGCTATTGATTAACAAGTACATAGTTTCTGCTTGGGATGAACAAATTCTGAAAATGAATAGTAATGATGGTTGCTCAACATTCTAAATGTTAATGCCACTGAATTGTACCTACAAACATGATTAAAATGGTAAATCTTGTTATGTATATTTTATCATAATTTAAAAAACATACAAAATGGATAAGAAGGATTCTCCTCATTCCTCTTCTGACTTGAGATGGTCAGGTAATAGGCCCTCAAGTCTGAATTTGTGAGAATCTTCTTAAATGATAAACCTGTTTGACTAGTCTTAATCATTTGTCTCCAAATTATTACCATGTAATTTTTTAAAAAATAAATACCCCTTAGAAATTCTTCTGTGAAACCATTTTTGGAAATGGTTCATTATAGAGTGGGTATATGCATATATATATGGAATTTTATAGAAACATGTTACATGTATATAAAGGGATAAAGGGATTACCTTTCTTATCCCCATTTTAATTACTATATACAGTTTTTTTAAATAGAAATCTTTTCTTTTTAACATGTTTCTTTTCTTTTCTGAAATGTTGGAATATTCGGTTCTTGACCCAGATGCTGGGTACAAGAGTGTACTCAGTTTATGAAATCTGATTGAGCAGTGATAAAATCTTCTTTATAGAAGAATGTCAACTAATACCTGTAAAAAGACTGATAGAATTAGAAAAACCACCATTTTGCAACCTTGATGGTAATTATCAGTTCAAGCAAGAATTATCAACGGATGCTAAAGCTAGTTTGTAGAAGACTGATGAAAAATAGGATATTCTCAGAATCTCTAAGTATTTTCCCAGAGATTATTTATTTACTACAATAACTTACTCTTTGTTCAGTAAAGACCTCAGGTGTATGGTTAAGAAAGACAGATTTCAGCCAGGCAGGCAGGTTGTATTAGCTACTCCTACTCTCCCCATCAGTATGACTCACCACAGAATCAGTTCATCTAGAGTGGTAGGAATAATTAGTGTGACCTCCCGCTGGTCAGAGGCCCCACCTCCCATGGTAATAATTCCACCTCCAGTTAAGAGTAGGTGTTCTGAAAAACTTATGGGCATGAATGCTTATATGTAAAATTCACAGTGAAGAGAGCAATTGTATTATTCGGGGAAAAACGATGGAAATTCACCAATAAATATCTTTTAAGAAAAATGTGTAGGTTAAAAGTATTCTGAATTTTTAACAAGGTTGTTATACCAATTCAATGGGGAACAGAAAAATCTTTTCAACAAATGATGCTAGACAACTAGATATCCACATACAAAAGAATGAAACTAAACCCCTGTTTTATACCATATGCAAAAATTAACTCAAAACAGATCTGAAAACTAAATAAAACTCTTAGAAGCAAACATATAAATAGTTCTTCATGACTCTGGATTTTCAAAGGTTTGTTAGATATGATACCAAAAACATGAGCAAAAAAAGAAAAAATTGATAATTTACACTTCATCAAAATTTAAAATTTTTGTGTTTCAAAGGACACAATCAAGAAAGTGAAAAGATAACTCACAGACTGAGAGAAAATATTTTAAATCACATATGTCATAAGGGACTAGAATATATAAACTATAACTAGAATATAGAAAACTAGAATATATAAAAATATCATACAATTCAACAGTAAAAAGAAAAAATAACCAAACTAAAATCTGGGCAAATAATTTGAATATATATTGCTCCAAAGAAGATACACAAATGGCCAATAAGCACATGGGAAAACATCCTTAGTCATTAGAGAAATGCAAATTTAAAATAGCAACTATGTGACATGATAGATATGTTAATCTGCTTGACAATACTAACAATTTTACTATCTATATGTATTCATAACATCATGTTGTAAACCTCAAATATATACAACAAAATTTATTTTTTAAAATATCACAATGAGATACCACCTCACCATGAACAGGATGACTATTAAAAAAAAGGTCAGATAATAACAAGTATTAGTGAGAATGTGGAAAAAGTGGAATTCCCCATCCCCCAACACACTGCTGGTGGGAGTCTCAGGTTGTGCAGCCACTTTGGAAAAGAGTTGGGAAATTCTTCAAAAAGTTAAACAAAGAGTTCCATTGAACCAAGTAATCCTACCTCTAGATCTATATCCGAGAAAACTTTAAATATATGTCCTCATAAAAACCTGTACACAAATGTTCATAGTAGCATTGATAATAGCCAAAAAGTGGAAATAGCTTTTTCCAATCAGTATATAGAGGGATGAATGGATAAACAAATGTGTTATATCCATAATATGAAATACTGCTCAGGCACAAAAAGGAATGAAGTTATTGTTATGTGCTACAACATAGACAAACCTTGAAAACATATTATGTAAAAGAAATCAGATGTAAAAGGCTACATTTTATATTATTCCATTTATATGAAAGGTTCAGAAGAGGCAACTCCACAGGAACAGAAAGCAGAATAGTAGTTGCCAGAGGCTGGGGGCAGGGGGAAAAAGAGAGTGACTAGTAATAAACATGGGATTTCTTTCTGGGGTGACGAAAGTTTCCAAAATTAGACTATGGTGATGGTTGTACATCTCTAAATATGCTAAAACCTATTGAATTGTATTTAAAAGGGTGAATTTTATGTAAATGTATTTCAATAAAGTTGTAATAAGAAAAACATATTCTGAAATTAAAGCCTAAGTTGTGGGTGACATAAGGCCCAAAGGGAAATGGTCTTTAATTATGCCATCTGTCAATAGAGCCACCTATCAAACCGGGAACCAAGAGTATGTAGATGAAGTTGTATGATCGCACAGAATAGATGGAAAGAGTAGGACACCCCACTGAGAGACAAAACATCATCCCATAATAGGGTATCCCAAGTTCTGGACGTCTACACATTAACTAATCCAAGGTTGCATAGAAATTGTGGCAAGAGTAGAAACCTATTTCCCTTGACAAGAACCAAATGAACCACCCCAAATGGCTGGATGTTTGCAGACTCCTCTCCCACACATCTTTGCTCCTACCTAAGAGGGAAGCCAGAGGAAGAAAGCACAAAGGTGCTTAGAGAAGACAGAATCCTACAGCCTCCATTTCTGTGGTTTCTACATCTGACCAGATCCGAGTGAAAATAAACTGCTGCTAAAAGAGAACTGGGAAACCTTGACCGGGCTTCAAAATTCAAAGTCCACGTACATTTAATCAGCAAGGCATACATAAAGTGATGCATGTTTCTGTGTCTGCTGGCTTAATATCTCCAGAAATTGCAGTGTCAACGTTGCCCAAATTCTCTGTCTGCTGCATAGTGATCTCCTGATGCAATTCAAATGTTGCACAAGGCTGCCTCCTTTATTGCATAAATGCATTAAAAGAAATTTCCATGTCCAGAATTATTTTAGCCACTTTGTGAAAAATATATATATGGTTTTAAAAATGTATAATTTCAAAACCCATACACATATAAGGTAAATTTACCATAAGCTTATTTTAGTAGAGTCCTGGGATGAAGCCATTGTTGTTCTGAGGCAAGAACATGTTATAAGCCTTTCCTTACAGAGGAGCAGTCATGTTTCCAGGCTTAATAGGGAGCATCTAGTGAGCTTATTAAGGACAAGAAGTGTGATAGACTCATTCTGTCATCCTTTCACAACCTTGATGCTCAATGTTAGGCACAGTAGATTCTTAGTAAGTGGTTTCTTTTTTTTCTTTTCCTTTCTTTTCCTTTCTTTCTTTCTTTTTTTCTTTTTTTTTTTTTTTTTTTTTGAGACAGAGTGTCGCTCTGTTGCCTAGGCTGGAGTGCACTTGCGCAATCTCGGCTCACTGCAAGCTCCGCCTCCCAGGCTCACGCCATTCTTCAGCCTCAGCCTCCCAAATCACCAAGCCCGGCTAGTTTTGTTTTTGTATTTTTACTAGAGACGGGGTTTCACTGTGTTAGCCAGGATGGTCTCGATCTCCTGACCTCGTGATCCGCCCACCTCGGCCTCCCAAAGTGCTGGGATTACAGGCATAAGCCACCGTGCCCGGCCTCAGTAAGTTGTTTCTAAGCCTCTAAGTTAATGAACGACAAATAACTATGTGACCTGTGGTTACCATCTATCAGTTGTCCTTCACTGGAATATAAAATTCTTCACTTCCCCTATTTTGTATTTGTATCTTTCCTCTTTCATAGGGATAACTTTTGTTCTTAGCAATATCAGTATATTTACCTGTTCGCCTAAACCCGCAGGTGTGTTGGGGTTGAAAAGTCACTGCTGAAGTTATCCTTACAGACTCACATTTTCAATGATAAGCTCAAAACATATCAGTGATAAATCTCTATGTATTTTCATTTCATGCTCTATGTCAAAAATAAAATTTTTCAAAAATAATATTTTTCTGACAATTATTTGATTTAGGGCTCCAAAACCTGACTCTGAAGTATTGTGATATTTTATAGAGGTTGAACATTCCTTATCTTGAGAAAAGAAGTGTTTTCCACTTCAATATTTTTCAGATTTTGGAATATTTGCATTATATGCCAGTTAAGCATCCCAAATTTAAAAATCTCAGCATCATGTTGGTGCTCAAAATGTTTCATACTTCAAATATTCAGAGTAGGAATGCTCAACCTGGAATGCCAAGCCCCAGCGTCATCATGCTAAGTTGAGATGTGCAAGATCAGGTTTTGAAACATTACACAAATCTTATCAACTAATCCTCTTCACCACTGATCACACTATACCCGCAACTTCAAAATGCAAATAAAGTAAAAATAAAGTACTATCTATTCACTTTATCAATTTTAAAATGTCTCAATATAGTGTTAGATAACAGTTACATAGCATTTATTAGGTACCAGATATTCATCTTTATCTATTCTAAGTAATTTAATCTTCACAACAACCCCATGAGGTAATATTATTTTCATTATTCCCATTTGACAAGTGAACAAAATGAGTAACAGATAAGTCACTTGGCCAATGTCACACAACTCATAAATCAGAGAGCTGGTATTAAATCCAAGACAATTATCTCAGAATCATTCTCTTAACTATTACGCTATGTAGCTTTGGGTTAATGGAAAGAGTATGGTGTTACAGGCATGTCTATTCATTGCTGGTTGGAGGTATATGGGAACAAAACTTCCAAAAGACAATTTCTTACGTATCTCTCTGAGTCTTGACAGTCATTTTTAGTCTTTGAGTTAATATTTTGACTTCCAGGCATTTATTTATTCTAAAGAAATAATATATAAAATGAAACTGATTTATACACAAAGAAGTGTTATTTATAATCACAAAAAGACAATAGAAAATATGCCAAATGTTATGAGAATGTTTAAATTAATTATAATTGTAGAGATAATGAAATATTTGGCAACCAATTAAAAATGATATTTAAGTATTTTTATGATATGGGAAATATTTGTGACATAATGCTAAGCCAAATGCAGGATACAAAGTTTTATATATACTACCATCTTATATTTTAAAATATAGAACGGTATTCATTTAACAAACATTAAAGAGCTCCTCTACGTTATCCATCAATAAGCAAAACAGACAAAGTCTGCTGCTCTGGTGTAGCTAACTTTCCATTGAAGCAGGTAAACAATGAGTATATTAAGTGGATAAATTATACAGTGAATTCAAAGGCTAAGTGCAATTACAAAGAGAACAGAGCAGACTGAGGGGAATTAGGAATGCTGGGTTGGTGCATAAGGGTTGCAAAATTAAATAGAGATAACTCTCACTGAGACAGTATGATCTAAGTAAGACTGGGAGGAGGTAGAGGATTTAGCCAAGTGAATACCTGAGGGAAGAATATTTCAAGCTGAGAGAACAGCTACAGCAAAGGCTCAGTCGCAGACACTATTAGTACCATACACGTATTCTGGGTGCCCACCTCTACACACCTGAAGACAGTTTACTGCAAACACCTGTGACTCATTTCCAGCGGGCCTTTATTTTCAGGCCAAAGAGCATGCTAAGCCAGTACTCGGGGCAAGCTGGAAGTTAATAGCCCTGGAAGCAAAACTCAACCAATGACAGCTAGGGAGTTGTTGAAAAATACCCCCAGCTTTCTCAGCTTGGGTAAGATAACACAGAGACATGTTACACACTGTCCCCTAGAGTGTTTCTCAAACATTAATTAGGGTGTAAGAATCACCTGAAGCCCTTGTTAAAATGCAGATTCTGATTAAGTAGGTCTGGGGTGGGGCCTAAATCTCATTTTAACAAACTCCCAGGTGATGGCAGGATGCTGGTTCATAGACCACACCTTAAGTAGCAAGGTCAGGGGTCTTCAGTGGGATTGGACCCACCTGCCTCCAGCCCAAGTATATCTTGTGTCAGCTTCTTTTCTGTACCTGACTCCTAGTCTCTCTCCCACAGTTTTAATTTGGCATCACCTTTGAAATAAACTAGTGGCATTTACCCTGTCTTCGAGTCTGTCTGCTTCTGGCGGAACTCTACGCACAGGAACGAGCCCGGTGAGCTAGAAGAACACAGTGAATCCAGGTGACTAGAACAGAGTGATTGAAAGTTTCAGCAGTAAGAAAAAGAAAGGAGCTTGGAGAGGTAATGAGGAAAGAGCATAAAGGCCACATTAAGGGATTTGGCTTGTTCTCTGAGTAAAATGGGGGTGGGGTGGGGGAGGCGCATTGTAGAGTTTTGAACAGAGGATGTCATTATGATATAGTGACATTAACAGCCTCACTCTGGCTACTGGTAGGGGTCAAGGGAAGAAGCAGGGAGGCCATTGCATCCAGTGCAGAGATGATGAAGGCAAAGGATGGGGGCTGGAAAGGGAAGCAAATGGGGAGGTGACATGTAAGAAGTCATCAGATTCTAGACACTCAAGTGAAGCAGTCAAGGAAACACATCCTAATAGGCTAGAGTCTGGGAGGGAAGTTGGTACTAGGAAATCTAAGTGTGGTCATCTTCAGCACTCAAGTGGCATTCAAAGTTATGGGACAAATGAGATCACCTAGAATGAAAGTGTAAGTAGGAAAATATTCAAGTATAAGTAGGAAAAAAAAAAAAAAGAGTCCAAAAACTGAGCCCTGGAACACTCCAGTATTAGAAAACTGGAAGTGAATATGCTCAAAGTCAAAGGTAGAAATATCTGTGGAGGGATTCTAGCTGGTTATTTTTCCTTACTTTCATTAGCTGGATTTTAGTGTCATCTGTGGAGCCGGAGACCCAAGCGATATGCAACACCAATGGCTTGTAACTCTGTTTCATTGGTGCCCTGCCAGTCAGGAACACTATGAAAAGAATCCAGAATATTTTGACAACTCAAATCAGGCAAATAAACTTCAATGAGGTTTCAAAAGTATTGCATAAGCATGTGAAACATCTGATGGAATGGAAAGAAAATGTGTTTTGAGGCAGATGAGGAAACATTAAAACATACTAAGAGAATCAAGGAAGTGCAAAACCTAACAAAACAGTGAAGAAAATTGCAAACCTCGATGAGACTGGACAGAAATGTTATATAACAATAACCTGAATGCAGGAGAGGACAATGTCTTCTAAAGGGCATGAGGTCCCTGTTGCTAATTTAAAAAAGCAGGTTGACTTGTAGGTAAGTGACATGTGGAGAATCAACTGCATCTAGACCCCAAATATTCCATTGATTTGTAGCCTTTACTGGCCCAAGATAGTACAACTATTCTTTAAACAGAAAGGATTGGAATTTACCACAGAGAGGCTAAATCAAGCCCATAATTATATTGTAATTGTGTTAAGTTCATGAAAATTATTTATGTAAAAATGGAAATAACTTATATGTATTAAAATGTCAGAAATACTTAAGATAATTTTATTAAACTAACATATGAGTCTTGGGATTCTAAATTGAAACAAAATTGATTTTGAAATTGTGATCTTAGTTATTCAAAGAGAACTGTTAAGTTTCTTAAACAGTGTTGAGATGTTTAAGATAACTTGATATTGACTTTGTAAGTTTAATTTATTTTAAAGAATTACTTAATCACTTGGGAAGATTCTGTTTATGAGTCAAAGTTCCTATAAAGAAAACTAAATATTTTCAGGTATAAATGCCGTTTAAAAAGTTAAAAATTGTTTTGCTAACCTCATTTGTAAATGGGACATAACATTAATTTAAAGCCTCCTTGATTTTAACAAGTGATTGTTAACATCTCCTATATTTAAAATAGAATAAGATATACAAATGGGGCCAGTAGCAGTAGTTCATGCCTGTAATCCCAGTACTTTGAAAGGTTGAGGTGGGCGGATCACTTTGAGGCCAGGAATTTGAGACCAGCCCAGTCAACATGGTGAAACTCCATCTCTACTAAAAACACAAAAGTTAGCCAGGCATTGTTGCACGTGCCAGTAATCCCAGCTACTCAGGAGGCGAAGGTATGAGAATTGCTTGAACCAGAGAAGCAGGACATTGCAGTGAGCCGAGATCGTACCACTGTAATCCAGCTTGTGCAACAGAGTGAGACTGTCTCAGGGAAAAAAAAAAAAAAAATATATATATATATATATATATATATACACACACACATACATACACACACACACACACACACGTATATCTACACACACATATATACATACAAGTATAACATAAAAGCATAAGAGAATCTACTTTAATGTAACTGTAATAAATTAAATATTAATTTTAAAATGATATATGTAAACAGAATATACTTTCTCAGAAGCTGCCTCAAAGATAGCAAAAAACCTCCATTGCTTTTACAATTCTCACTTTTTTGTAAAAGAATACAGATTTCCATATATTTGCTAAATTTTATATACTATACAACTATTAATTTAGAAAAAAATACATTAATAGGACACAAAGAAAACTGCCCAAATGAATGTACTCCATAACGACACTTGCATAAATGGCAAACCTAACCATTTTGTCCCAAAATGCAAAGTGAATGGTGTTAGATCACTTACAGAAGAATTTATGGGAGTATCTTATATAAATCAGACAACTATTCTAAGTGAACACCACATCCAAAGACAGACCAATCAAATCTCTAACGTTAGAAGTATCTCCTACCATATGTCAAATGAATATAGATACCAGCATAATTAATAACATGTAAATTCATTTTGATGTATAAGTGAATTCAAACTTGCTTTTTCCTTCAAAACAGTGAAATAATTATTGGCATCGTAATCACTTACCCAATGACAAGAATTGTGCTAAGTCTTTTGGACATTATTTTTATTTTTGCATGATAAATCAATGAGAAAAATACTCTTATTACCTCAATTTTACAGCTGTGGAAGGTAGGGAATAGATGGTTTAAACTATTTGCCCATGGCACATTGTGGAGATGCTTAGGATAGAAAAAACTGTATCTTTCTGACTGCGAAGCACCTACTTTAAACCACATCAATGGAGTGCCGAAAAGGGCAACTACTGGAGAACAGGAAACCTGCAAAATTATGTGGATACTAAAAAGGGTAGCTAGTACTCAAATAGCTGGAAGCAGTGGTGCTAAACTCAAGGTAGCTATTTCGCTTTCAAGAAGCATTTAAGGTTTAGGAACACTTTTTTTTTTTTTTTTTTTTTAAACGGGGTCCCCCCCTTTCCCCCCGGCTGGAGTGCAGTGGCCAGATCTCAGCTCACTACAAGCTCCGCCTCCTGGGTTTATGCCATTTTCCTGCCTCAGCCTCCCGAGTAGCTGGGACTACAGGTGTCCGCCACCTCACCTGGCTAGTTTTTTGTATTTTTTAGTAGAGACTGGGTTTCACCGTGTTAGCCAGGATGGTGTCAATCTGACCTCGTGATCTGCCCATCTCGGCTTCCCAAAGTGCTGGGATTACAGGCTTGAGCCACTGCGCCTGGCTGAAATAGGAACACTTTTATACTGTTGGTGGGAGTGTAAACTAGTTCAACCATTGTGGAAGACAGTGTGGTGATTCCTCAAGGATCTAGAACTAGAAATACCATTTGATCTAGCAATCCCATTACTGGGTGTATACCCAAAGGATTATAAATCATGCTACTATAAAGACACATGCACATATGTTTAATGTGGCACTATTCACAATAGCCAAAACTTGTAACCAACCCAAGTGTCCATCAATGGTAGACAGGGTTAAGAAAATGTGGCACATATACACCATGGAATACTATGCAGCCATAAAAATAGGATGAGTTCATGTCCTTTGCAGGGACATGGATG
>NW_012121598.1:9346627-9362971 GCF_000951035.1 Colobus angolensis palliatus | reverse complement strand
GCTGGGACTACAGGTGTGAGCCACCGTGCCTGGCCTAGGAACACTTTTAACTGGAAAGCAGGCAGAAATACTTAGGACAGGTCTCTCCTTAATGCTAGGTCTTTCAGTAGCCCAAATAAAATAAAATAAGTTACATTTAGTGTCCACAGCAGGCTCATTTTCTTGGCATTCCTGCCCTTCATGGAGGCAGAGTGGCCTGCTTCTGTTGACTTAAGAGCAGAAGGTCCATTCATTTAATGACTGTCTCCCTGCTTTCCCAGAATCCTCTCAACTGAGTCACTGAAGGTTTTCCGTGTTCATAAAGTCATAGAAATTCAGAGGCAAAAGAACTTTGGAAGTTATCTATTCTGTTTTGGTCTTTGAACACCTCAAATTTTGCTACAATTTAGCAAACTGTCCCAACTCCATCCATTACAGGAATGACAGATGAAGGTGGATGAGAAGAAAGGAGAAAAACAGATTTAACTGCATCTAGTGCTGCTGAGGAGAAGTAACACAGAGAATGACTGCATTTTCCTGGACAGGCTCAGGCCAAAGCAGAAAGTTACTTGGGCTCTATCCCTCCCCTTTTTTCATGTTTGTGGAAATCAAAGCTGAGTGAATTTTTATTACTGGCACATTGGATGGTGTCCCCAAAAGAAGTCTCTCAAGAACTGAGACAGAAGGACTTTTGAATGTGTTAAGTGAGAGATGCAGTCCCTAATGCCTCTAGGAAATGCATAACATTTCTGGGCCTCAGTTTCTTTCTCTGTAAATTGTAGGATTTGGACAACATCAGGATTTCTCTACCTGTGCCAGATAATTCTTTGTTGTGGGCTGCCCTGGGCACTACAGAATGATCAACAGCATCCTTGGCCTCTGCCCAGTAGTGCCAGTTGCACCTCAAGTTGAAAACCACTGAATTAGACCATTATAGAGATATCTTCAGCCTTGACATATTAGGATGCCAGGGAAACTTTGAAGCTTTTATCAGTAACAACTTGTGGTTAATTTCTCACATCCTGGAATTCTAAGGTTCCTTGAGAATGAATACAAGACTGAAGGCTGACAGAGACAATCAAGTGTCCCCAGAAAGGAAGGAGTCATTCTCTTTAGAGAAACCTCTCAACTAGGCTTGCAGTCACCTAGAATGACAATAATTCTTTATAACTTCAATTCCTACATGGGAAGACTACAAAATCCCTGAAGTATTACTACCAGATCTGCTTTTCAGGACAGAAATGTATGACCATATCTTCATCTTCTCTTTCTGGCATCCAGTGGCTGCACTTAAGAATCCAAATCACCCTCTCGGTGTTGCAACACCTGCCCATCTTGTGAAACTTTTCTGTAAGTGGCTCGGCTCTTTGGAATTTTTATATATGTATGCAAAATTATAAAATGTACAGCAATGTACCATGCAAATCAAGTAAATATACTAAGAATTTCACATCATTGTATTCTTAAATATTAATCTTTTTCAGTTCAAGGAGATAGAGACATTTTAAGGAAACTCAAAAATTAAAATTATTGAGAAAAACAATTATGTTTCCCATCTTGTATTAACCTAGGTGCCTGAAGAAAACAGAATTAATACCAATCGTTCAAATAAGTTTCTTTAACAAAAGGACAAATTACAGAGGTATAAGCTAAGGTAAGGGAACAAAAAGAGATGGTAAGGCCCCAGAGAGAGAGAGACTAGGTACACAAGAAAATGATTGTCATGCCTAACACCTAAGACAAAAGGAGGAAATCGCATGCTCGGTGCCGGGACACAAGCCGCTTCAGAGGCTTACAGCAGTAAATGGTAAACACACACATACAACTAGAGCTGAGGCCCCAAAACAGGGAGTGAGCAAAGGTACTCTGACCTTTCCCTTCTGCTAGTTGACCTGCAAACTTGACTACAAGCCTGCTGGCAAAGAAGGCTGGGTGATCCAACACACAGGGATCAGCCTCCTGGGACAGGGAGCAAGCCAGGGAAGTCCATTCTGGGACAAAAGCTCACTCAATGGATTGACCAGAGAAATCACTAGCACTATTTAAATTATTATCTGTATCTCCTTTTCCCTTTCACTTTGCCAGCAGAGTTGGACTAAAGTCTATGACCCTGTGATGAAACTCCACTGTATGCAGCAGAGGATCATATTAAAGAGCTCATTGCCTTTGGATAATTCTTCTAGCCCACAGAAATGAAGACTGAAAGGACATAGAGATCTCCCATGCTCAAGAAGTTCAGAGTGAGAGCCTTTTGTGCTTGGATCAATTTCCTCAGGGGTGCCAGATCCCTCTCTCACCATATCATGTGCTGTCCTAACATTTAAAAATTACCCAGGTACATAGTATCTCTGGGTTTGGACTTTTCTCATCTGCAAAACAAGAGGATTGAATTAGATTGAGGGTTCTCCAACCTGGCCAGTCTCCAAAACTTTAGGGGATTCTATTCACAATACATGCTCCCAGGTCCTTCTTCAGGCCCACTGAATCAGAATCCTTGTGTTTGTGGTTCACGGAACCTTTGTATATAGAATTTCACCCAGGTGATGCTGGCATGCATCCAGGCTTGAGAACAGTTGTTCTCAATGATCTTCAAGACAGATTCCAGTTCAAAAATCCCATGACAATAAGATAAAGTTAGCAAAATAATCCAAAGAATTTTTTCTTGTCACTTAATTAAAAAAAAGAAATTAAAGTACATCCAAAGTAATAATGTTTCTCTAACCTCTTCCAAAATGTTTTAACATTTTATGTTTTGCATTTTCAGATTTTTATTCTAATATTGGTAACTAGAAGTACATTCTGTATTTTTTATTTGTGTCTTTTTTCTATAAACTAGGAGGTGGGTTCTGAGGCAATAAGTCTCATTGTTAATTACATCTATGCCATTATTAAAGGAATATCTTTAAAAATTTTTTTCTATTGCCATAGGTTTTTAGGAATCAGGTGGTATTTGGTTACTAAGTTCTTTAGTGGTGATTTTTGAGATTTTGGTGCACCTGTCATCCAAGCAGTAAACACGGAACTCAGTTTGTAGTCTTTTATCTCTCACCCCCTTCCCACCCTTTCCCCCTTAGTCCCCAAAGTCTATTGTATCATTCTTATGCCTCTGCATCCTCATAGATTAGCTCACACTTAGTGAGTGAGGACATACGTTTGGTTTTCCATTCCTGAGCAACTTCACAATAGTCTCCAATCCCATCCAGACTGCTGCAAATGCCTTTAGTTCATTTAAAGGAGCATCTATTTTAAAAGCAGCTTCCTGTTATTACTTCTACAGGGGACCACATGAGGAGAACCAGTTTCTAGGAAATCCTCCAGCGCAATAATTTGTATGATCTTGGACAAAATATTTAACCTTTAGGCTCTTCTTATGATTTCAGCTTTTAAGTGACTGGATTGGCCTAAATGATTTAGAAAGTCCTTTCCAGCCTAAAAAACCTGGAGTTCTAAGAAATGTCACAATATATACACATATTTTCCTTTGTTGTCTACTGTTGTATCTTAAAAGAGAGAGTTTTTCAAAAATTGGATACCCTGTGCTAAACAGATTATGACAAAATAGACAACTCTCTACTAGTTACCTGCATTTCAAACCTGAGCAATCACTCATCAACACAATGAAGGCACCCAGGAAGGTGGGAAAAGTTTTCCTCATGACTGGGCTTCTAGGCCTGTCCAGGCATCTCTCACGTTTATCTGGCCTTGTAATCAAAGGAGTGTTTTCCTATCAACCTGATTTGATGTACCTTGACGTGAAAATCACTTCCTTCCATACAAACTGCTTTTCTTTCTAAATCATTCATACTAAAAATGAACAATGCCAGAGAAAGCAAAGCCACCAATAGAATCAAATAACTGTAATAAATGAGTACATTTGTAACTGAGTAATACCTCTCAGGACAAAGCAGTCATCTGACCCTGAACTGCAAAGTAGATCTATTTCCTCATTCTACAGTCATCCTCAGTCTTTAAGACATGTAGACTCATGCCTTTGCCATAAGACAAGAAAATCCTTCTAATCAATACTTCCAAGAGCTATTTACATTGCAGTAAGAAAAGTGATTTACCTAAGCAGCAGACCATAAAGATCACTGTGGAAAAATTAAATATTGTAACAAGCAAAATTTATGATAAAGTTCATGAATGATATGCCATAATTTATTTTGCATAATTTGTTTTGATAATAACATGACCATGTTAAACAGATAACATATTTGACTATAATTATGCTTAATTTTATGCAGCCAGATCAAAGCTTTATTGTATTAATATTTGATCCTTATTTCTATAGTATCTATAAAAGGCATCAATGAAAGCCATTTGCTCAGTTACCTGCACAGGAAAGTCACTGTGCATGCACACACATGCACACACACATGCACACAAGCAAACATATACACTTGTGCATCTTCCTAGCTATTTGGTACGATGAATATTCTGGTTCTTTCCACGTCCCTCTATCAGTAATAACTTCCTGTCAAAATGTAGAAACTTCAAATTGTCCAAAGATGATTCCTTCAAGCCCAGCCTGATGTGTGTTCAGTTGCTAAAATGATGTTATTTCAGGATATCTAGACATGCTTCACTATCCAAAAACGGTACCCTACTGAATTTCCAATGCCTAAATATCTTTATCAGCAGGAATGCTTCCATTTGATAATAGAAAAGATATAAAATGCAAACATTTCCAAGAGATGCGGCTTATCAACTGAAATCAATTACATTAAATATCATTCATTCTACAAAGCAATGAAAGGAAGGACAAGGGCTGATGAAGCAAAGACCAGCCAGCCACCAGATACTTGATAATTGGAAGACACAGCATTGCAGGCCTAAGAGATTGGGTGTGTGACTGGAAGAAGGGGTGTGAATGTTTTTGTCCTCAGATTCATGCTGAAACTTAATTCCCAATGCAACAGTATTAGAAGGTAGTAATCAAATCATGAGGACTCTGTTCTCATGAATGGGATTTTGTGCTCTTATAAAAAGGCTTAATAAAGATAGTTCATCCCTTTTTGCACTTCCTGCTTCTGCCACCTGAGGACACAGTGTTTTTACTTTCTGGAAGATGCAGCATTCAAGGCACCATCTTAGAAGCAGAGAGCAGCCCTCCCTGGAAAACTGAACCAGGACTTAAACTTCCCAACCTGTGGAACTGTGAAAAAATAAATTTCTATTCTTTATAAATTATACCTGTCTCAGATATTGTGTTATAGCAATACAAATAAAGATGGGGTAAGAAGAGGATGATGGAAGCCATGTTTACATCTACATAATTTTGCTGTGATAGTTTTCAACATTTATACAGAAGTTTTTGCTTACTTACTGCTATCACTAACAATAATTTCTAACCCGATTGACGTTACAGTCTGAGATTATCTCTAAGTCCTCTCACACCTGGACTGCAATTAGTTAGACCTTTTCCACAGTTACTTTTATATTGTTCACAGGAAGTTATATAACAACTAACAGCAGGGGCAGGTATTTGAATACTGGCTCTGCTTAAGGGCCGTTAACTAAGTAAGGAACATTCAGCTTAACGGTCTATGGATCTGTCACCTGAGGAGCAGAATGAGGATATTAATAGTCATGACCTCAGGTCTGAATTTCGGTCTTGCCAAAGTAGAGCCTGGGACATGGAGTTGGGGGTGGGTAGTTTGGAAGGTGGGCCCTGGAAGCAGGAAGTGGGGCAGGGAGAATGAGGTAGAGGTGGAGAAAAAGCCTATATAAGGATGAATGACTGAAGCTGCTGCTGCTGCTGCTGACAATACAGGCTTGACTCAGCTAAGATCTCCAGACTTGGGTTCAGTGTGGTGCCCCAAATTGCCCTCCCGAAGGGTGGAAAGCTGCAGCATTTATCCTGGATCTGCTGTCCTTTACTGGCTGAAGATAGCTGAGTGGAATCACTTAACATCAGAAAAGACTGAGGCAGAGATCTGAAAAGATGAAGGTGTTCACTTGAGTGAAAGATGAAGCTAAGCATGAGTATATGCTCTGGTCCACCAGAGCTGCAGCTGAAATCAAAGCAAGGCTGAGTAGGGCCACACAGGGTCCCAGGGACATCTGCCGTACCTTCTGAAGCTGTGTGAAGGCCGAAGTGGGAAAACGCATGCAAAATGCTCACCTCTGCCAGTTTGGCTGCATAAGTGCCATTTTAGAGCATTGTTTTACTTTCTTGCTTATTACTACTAATAATTAGTATTTTAATTGTAATGTCATTAATTATCCAGTTATTTATTTTTCTGTGTCTTCTCTTCTACTTATAACCATGATGTCATTCACAGTATACATTCAATAGGTGCTAATAAATATTTTCAATAAACAATTGAATGATAATATATGAGTATCAGCTACAAAGCCTCTCACAATAGTCAGCTCAAGAAATAATTGTGAATTGACTCGAACCAGACCATAATGGTATCGAGGAAGGAGCCCATGTTTTTGTATCACGTGCTTTCTCCCTGCAGCCCTTATCTTGAGTTCATCACACTAGTAGCACTCAATAAATGTTGATTGACTTATTTAGTTCCCTATGTTGAAATTGCCCCAAGGCAACACAGTGAAAAAGCCAGAGAGTACAAGCAGATGCACACATTTTTGTGTTTCCTGAAAACATCAATAACTGAAGCTATTAATACTGAGCCCAGATTCACCAAGCTGTCTGTGCCCAGAGGCTTTCAAGAATTCAAACCCCAAAAATAATCACAATCAATGCATTCTGGATGGTTACGAAATGTATAGGAAGGTAATTGTAGCATTTGACTTCTGATTAGTATTTCTCATAAATAGTTTAAAATCAAAAGAAGTCTGTGCTTTTTAGGCAGGTTGCCTCCCTACTGATTACTTACTGGTTACTGGTTTGGCTGCAAATTTATCTTTTATGTATTTATCACCACATTTTAAGCGAGGAAATAGAGCCACAGTGAGGTTAAACAACTTGCCCAAGCTCATAAGACTTGTAGGCTACAGGCGCCTGTAGTCCCAACTACTCAGGAGGCTGAGGCAGGAGAATGGCGTGAATCCGGGAGGCGGAGCTTGCAGTGAGCCGAGATCGCGCCACTGCACTCCAGCCTGGGCGACAAAGCAAGACTCCGTCTCAAAAAAAAAGACTTATAGGCTGATTCTGGAGGCCAGGGTCTTAACCACTATGCTTGACTGAGTCATCGGTTGACCACTAGTGGGCACTGGGGAAATGCCAAGTGTACCAGGCATACCACTTGCCTCCCAGGAGATGAGGGAGGCAGCACGAAAACAGGAATTTTCAGCGCTATGGACTTGCTATTGTTTTGCCCTTACTCTAAAAGTTATACAAAGACATTTTTAGTTTTGCCGATTTATATGTATCACTGGATGCTGAGACGTGATGGATTCGTGGCAGAGCAGGGATGGGGCAAGACATAGAGATGGATTCGTGGCAGAACAGGGATGGGGCCAGACAGAGACGGAGACTAGTAACGAGGCTACAGCAATGATTCATTCTTGTCCGTCTTTCCATCTCTAGCAATAGACATGGTGGTTTCTAGAACTAGCAAAGAGGCAATGGAGATTGAGAGAATTAGAATTTCAATTGTGATTGAGAGACAATTAGAAGGCAAAATTGCCTAGCCTTATTCAATGACTGAATTTGAGGTGATGAGTGTACCCCACATAGGAAAATTCACTTTTGCTAATAAAAGGAAAAAATAATTCATTGTGTACATTATGAAATCAACTGAAAGTCTGAAAAACTTAACTTGAGATATAGGAGTCAAGATGACATAGATCCCAGCCAACACTCACTACGGTAAGTTCACTACTACTGGTACCTAAACCATGGGCAGCTGCAACTACTAACCTGGATTTATTAGTCTATGTACAGTGCTAATGTACAGCATCTAATTATCCCCATCTGCTACGACTTCCTCCCAATTCACAGTTCTGGGCAGGCATTTCCAGTTAGCCCAGTTTGACATGTGCTCAAGGCATGGCTGATAGGGGTGGGGAGAAGGCGCTTCCAGCCCCTTCAGCTTTGTAGTAAAACACAGAGCACTACTTCCGTCTAAGGGCTTACCTACTAGGAGATACCAATAAGAAAGGAATTCAGATGCTGAACAGCCAAATAAAAAGCAAATGTGCAAATGTTCACTACAGTCTGGCAAATAAGCTGCCAAGGAGGACAACCCTGCCTTGAGCAGAGGATGGTGGTACCATTTATTGAGACAGAAAACCCAGGGAGAGGCCAGGCACTGTGGCTCATGCCTGTAATCCCAGCACTTGGGGAGGCGGAGGCAGGCAGATCATTTGAGGTCAGGAGTTCGAGTCTAGCCTGGCCAACATGGTAAAACCCCGTCTGTACTGAAAAATACAAAAATTAGCCAGGTATGGTGGCACTGCCTGTAATCACAGCTACTTAGGAGGCTGAGGCAGGAAAATCACTTGAATTCAGGGGGTGGAGGTTGCAGTGAGCCGAGATCCTGCCACTGCACTACACCCTGGGTGACAGAGCGAGACTCTGTCTCAAAAACAGAACAAAAGAGGAGAGTTCAGCAGGATATCTCGTTTGACATAACTCCTACAACTCATTATCTTACTCCTCTCCCATGGCTTTCCATAGTGTCTAGGAGTAAACATAAAATCTCCAAAAGATTCAAAAGACACAGAAAAGGTGGCCTCTGATTATTGCACCAGATTTGTCTTACACCCTTTACCTGTTTTTTTGTTGTTGTTGTTGTTTGTTTGTTTGTTTTCAATTCCTCAAATACATCATACCATTTCCTGCCTATAGAACGTGGCTCATGCTATTTCCTCTGCCTGAGGGGATATTTTCCTTTATCTTAGCCTGGCCCAATTATTCATTCTTCAAATCTCAGATCAAATACCATTTCCTTAGGGAAGCCTTCTCTGACCTCTAAACTGTAATGTGCTCTCTTAACATTTTATATTTGCTTCTACAGCCATTATCAAAGTTGGAAACAACATATTTGTGCAATTTTTAAAATTAAATTCCTCTCACCCACTTCAGTGATGACAAAGACCAAATATGATTTGTCATTACTACATCCCAGATGCCAAGCCAGGAAATTAAAGATTTATTGAAGAATAAATGAACCAATGCATGAATTAATGACTGAAAGAATAAATATACATAACAGTCTAGGTTTGAGAGAGGATAATTAGCCCAAAAACACTGATTTGGGATCATCGGGATATAGATGATAACTGTAGCCAATGGAACTAATCACATCACTCAAAAAGGAGTGAAAAGAGGACTTGGGATGAGATATTAATTATTAACTATTACGCATTTCTTAATGTGATCCGTGGGTCACCCTACAGCAAAATCAACCGGAGATTGGATGAAGGAATCTATGTCTTTAATAAATGACTCCAGATGACTTTAATGCAACCTGAGAACCACTAACTTTAGCAGTCAGTAGAGAAATACCCTTGAAGCAGTCCCAAAGTTTGTATTATAGGCCAGGTGTTCTAACTTCTAGAAGAAGCATAAACATGCACAAGTAGCTAAGGGCATGTTATTGTGCAAAGAATACCAGAGGAGGATTCAGAAATCCTGGGCCTGTTACCTGATCTCATCATATGCTACATTTACAACCTACATTAATGACCGGTAATTATCTTTAGGGAATAGAGACTTGGGGACTTCTGTCATAGCCTACTCCATTAATGTTTTATGAGGATTCAATATATATGATAGATAACTTTTTAAAATACTCCATTTGCATTATGTTTCTAGAAAATGCAAAGGGCATGTTGATCAACTTGAGAATTTCCTATTCATGTCTCTCAGATAGTAAAATGCTTTTTTAAACATTAAGTAAATTATCATTTTATATATGTGTATAAGAGCACGAGTATGTGTGCCTTAACTGTAATCACTAAAGAACAGAAATGTAAATCTAAAACCACGGGCTTTCCACAAGACACTGTCTTGTGGAAGACATCAGAAAAGGCATTAAAAGGGCAGAGGAAGCTTAACCTACATCTCTGGGAAATAAGAAGATTATATTCAAGGTGTCACTTCTTGTTGCCACTATTATATGCAGTCAACAATTTATTTTATCACAAGTTATGCAGAAATGACACCTGGATAATCACGTTGCCTGTAATAGTATCATGTAAGATGGGAGAATGGTCTGATCGTTTGAGTGCTGGCTTATGATATGGGAAAATAGCTTGTAATTGCGGTTCTACTGACAAATTGGTGCTGTCGGGTAAATCAATATTTACCACCTCAGTTTCTCCATCTTATACAGTTGAACACCGACACTTAATTTCTGGAATCCTAAACTAGGCTATGTGAGGTAATGCTTACGCACACAGAATCTGGATGAGAAACGCCAAAGTACAAATACTGGATTTCTTCCCCCTCCTCTTAGATAAGTTACAGTATTTCTGTTTTACATCCATAAAATGGGGTCAAAAACAATACCCATTTCATAGGGTCATTGTGAGGATATGATTTAATACACTGTAAAGTATTTAGAATAGTATCATAAGAAAGGAATTAATAAATGTTACCCATTATTAAGCTACATACCTTCTAGGGTTCTTAAGAACACTAATGAAAGTATGTGTTTGTATGTGCCAATGCTCTATGAAACACATACACAAAGAACAAATGTCATACTCCAAAATAAACGACATCCCTTTTGAAGTCATCATGGTTGAGTTAGAGAGAAAATAAAGGATATGTTGAGGGCTGAGGGAGAGATACACTTACTCTAAATAAAGGGACATTGCTCAATGTATCTTGGGAACTTTTGGCATTGCCTAAGGATCATTTCTTCTTATTTCACAGTTGTTTGCCAATTATTAATCACTTTTATCTTCAGATGATTTATGTAATATTTGGAAGTAGCTGAGAGTCAGTAAGTCAAATTTGATGAATGAAGTGGTTAACAAGATTCCATAGTGCACACATATATATATATATATTTTTTTTAGACGGAGTTTCACTCTGACTCCCAGGCTGAGTGAAGTGGCATGATCTTGCCTCACTGCAAGCTCTGCCTCCCGAGTTCACACCATGCTCCTGCCTCAGCCTCCCGAGTAGCTGGGACTACAGGCATCCGCGACCACACCCGCCTAATTTTTTGTGTTTTTAGAGACAGGGTTTCACCGTGTTAGCCAGAATGGTCTCGATCTCCTGACCTCATGATCTGCCCACCTCAGCCTTCCAAAGTGCTGGGATTACAGGCATGAGCCAGCCTCCATAGCATATTTTTTTAACAGAAGCATACAATAGGCTGAAATGAGCCATGGTGTAGAAGTCAATCAATGCATTTAGCTCTGTCCAGTTTTACAGCCTATGGAGGCAATCTAAGCTCCTATCTTTAGTGCAGGAAACAGTTCTATTTGAGTTCATCTCCCTTGGACTCAGCATCAAAACATTCTGCTTGCAAATTGGGCTCAGTCCTTGGATACACTCTGAACAATAAGGATTTTACCTGTTTCAGATACTCATTTCTCACCTTGGGTCTTAGTTTAGGTAACTAGGTAATTCTCTTGATAACCTCCCCAGTACCTTAATCCCTTCTAGGATTTGTATTTCTCTTAATAGTTCTCATTCTGGGATGTTGAGAGCCTATCCAAGTGATACCCAGAATTAGAGTCCTCAATGCTTTGGAAGCCATCCTCTGTGGTCTGAGGCATACTTTCCAGGTGGCAGGTTTTTCTCTGCTGCACTGGACTCCCTCTCCTCCCTTGCTCCTGAGTTTTATGGCAGAGCCTAAGTTGCCCCACTGGATATACCTATTCCATCTACCCCATTCTCACCTAATTCATCATAATTGATTAGGCTACCCTTTGCCATCTTACACCAGAGTTCAGAGTTTATCTTATATCCACACAGCAATCTCAAAACTGATTTATAATTTCTATAAAATATGTCTGTGTTTGAGCCTGAAGGAATAACATGAATGATAACATGAGCAGAAAAAAGCAAAAAAAAAAAAAAACCCCATTCATCTGAGGTTTTGACATAACATCATTTCCTGAATCTCTGAGATACACTGGTTTGTACTGTACACTTTGCAGCAACATTCGTAGTACAACCTGGAAATTCCCATCTTTCATTGTCAGTTAATATTTCCCTCCAAAGATGCACCATGCCCTTAGCTTCCTACAAAGGCAGGTATTCCAGTCTTATAGTTTGGAAGCCATTTAATAGTGATAATATAACTTAACAGCGTTTATGGACTCTGTAACATTTTTGTTATTCCTGTTCATGGGTCTTTGTATAGCCTTTTGAATTTCTTACTTTCTATAAAATTTTCTAATTCTCAAAAACTAATCTTATTGACACCTAACTTCTTCACCCCAATAAAATATTTTCAAGTGACTAGCATCCCCTCTCCAGACTTACAAAACTTCCTAAAAATATGACACTATCTCTTAGCACAAACGATTATCACTCACCTTTTATTAAGAGAGATCAGTGTATAACTCCATTTGCTAACACAAAATTGGCTGACTTTAAATGTACAACTTACACAGTTGCTTAAAAACATAAGCCGTAATCTTTCATGGCGAGACTGGCCTGCATTAGCAACAGGATGTCAGGGAAAGAGCATCAGACTTTGGATTCTGGGCAAGGCACAACAGGAGTCAACCAACACCCTTAATTCGCTATATGATGTTAAGGGCCTCCCTTGGTTTGCTCCTCTGAGACTCAGTCGTCTCATTTGTAAGATGAAGCTAACAGTACTTTCTTCCCAAAGCTCTGATGACAAGTATAAAGTTAAAATGCCTAGAACTGAGTCTGATAGAATAGGATACCTATTGGTTTCTTTCCCTTTCTCTTAGTTCCATTTCACACCAGAATACACTTAAACAGTTTGGCTCCAGTTGGGACTAATCTCCTGATATATATTACCTTTCTCCCCTCTGAACCAATTTACAAACACTTGTATTCTTTGGTTTCTAGTCTTGCCTCCTAGATGAATTTTACTGTTGGACCTTTTAGGCTTTATCTCTAGCAAGAAGTAATGTCCCTAGCTGGTTCTCTACTGCTTCTAAGGGCCCTTGACCACTTCACTCCTTACAGGTCTCCTTTCACTCCAAAAGCACAGACAGTAAAAGCAAAAGTAAAAATGGAATTACATCGAAGTAAAAAGCTCCTGCATAGTGAAGGAAACAATCTACAGAAAGATGAGACAATCCATGCATTGGAAGAAAATATTATTTGCAAACCATATATTTGATAAGGGGCTAAAATCCAAAATATATAAGGAAACCAAACAAGTCAATAGCAAGAAAATAAGTAACCTGGTTTTAAAAGAGGCAAAGAACCTGAGCAGACGTTTATCAAAAGGATAGATGTAAATGGAAGATATATCAAACAATGCTCAATATCTCAGGAAAAGACAAATTAACACCACAAAGAGGCTGGACTGGGATGGCTTTTGCTTGTAATCCCAGCTACCCTGGAAGCTGAGGCAGGAGAATCACTTGATCCCTAAAGTTTGAGGCTGCAGTGAGCCATGATCATCAAGGTACTCTAGCCTGGGTGACAGAGACTCTGTTGCAAAATAAAGAAAAAAAATAAGAAAGAAAGAAAGAAAGAAAGAAAGAAAAGAAAAGAATTAAAAAGCCAAAAAACTACAGTGTCATGTCACCTCACACCTGTTACAAAAAGATGAATAATAACAAGTGGGTGTGAGGACGTAGAGAAAAGGAAATTCTTGTAAATTGTTGGTAGGAATGTACATTAGCACAGCCATTTCAGAAAATACTATGGAGGTTCCTTAGAACACTAAATATATAATTACTAGAAAATACAATCTAGCAATCCCACTTCTTCACATTCAGTCACGTGTTGCTTAACAACAGGGATATGTTCTGAGAAGTGATTCATTAGGTGATTTTGTCATTGCTTGAACATCAGACTGTACCTTACACAAACGTAAATGTTATCACCTACTATATACCTAGACTATATGGTATAGCCTATTGCTGCTAGATATGTTTAGACACACAAACATTTACAATTTAACACATAGAGCATGTTACTATAGTGATTACTGTAGACAACTGTAACACACTGGTAAATGTTTGTGTATCTAAACATAGTCAAACATAGAAAAGGTACAGTAAAAATACAGTATCATAATATTTTGGGACCACCATCATATATGCAGACTGTCATATATGCAGTCCATCATCAACTGAAATGTCATCAGGCATCTCAGGGCTGTATATCCAAAGGAACTGAGACTGATATTTCAAAGAGGTAGCTGCACTTCTATGTTTACTTCAGCAATATTCTCAACAGCCAAGATATGAAACAACTTAAGTGTCTACCAGTGGACGAATGGATAAAAAAGTAGATGTACACATAATGGAACACTACACAGTCTTTAAGAAGAAAGGAGTCGGTAATTGTGACAACACGGATATAACTGAAGGACATTATGCTAAATGAAATAAGTCAGGCACAGGAAGAAAAGTACTGTATAATCATAATTTTATGTGGAATCTAACAAAGTCAATCTCACAGAAACAGATTTTAGAAAGGTGATTACCTGAGGCTAAGGGTGGGGGTAGGGAGTGAGGTGGGAAAAAAGGAGATGTTGATCAAAGTGTAAAATGTTTGAGCTAGACTGGAGGAATAAACGTTAGTGATCTACTGCACGGTATGGTAACCACAGTCAATAATAACACTATATATTTCAAAATTACTGAAAGAATAGATTTGTCACATTCTTACTGAAAAAAAATGATACGTCATAAGGTGATGGATATGTTAATTAGCTTGTTTGAATCTTTCTGCAATGTATACATAACTCAAAACATTACATTAAATACCCCATAAATATACACAACTGTTATTTTCAATTAAAAATGTTATTGTCGATTCAGCAGGAAGATGGCCGAATAGGAACAGCTCCAGCCTCCCGCTGCCAGCGTGAGTGACACAGAAGATGGGTGATTTCTGCATTTTCAACTGAGGGACCAGGTTCATCTCACTGGGGTGTGTCAGACAGTCAGTGCTGGTCAGTGGGTGCAGCCCAACCAGCAAGAGCAGAAGCCGGGTGAGGCATCACCTCAGCTGGGAAGCTCAAGGAGAAAGGGAATTCCTTTTCCTAGCCAAGGGAAACTGAGACACACATCATCGGGAAAATTGGGTAACTCCCACCCTAATACTGCCCTTTACCAAGGGTCTTAGCAAATGGCACAACAGGAGATTATATACTGCGCCTGGCTCAGAGGGTCCGACGCCCACAGAGCCTCCCTCACTGCTAGCACAGCAGTCTGAGATCTAACTGCAAGGCAGCAGCGAGGCTGGGGGAGGGGCACTCAAATTGCTGAGGCTTTAGTAGGTAAACAAAGTCTCCAGGAAGCTCTAACTGGGTGGAGCTCACTGCAGCTCAAAGAGGCCTGCCTGCCTCTGTAGACTCCGCCTGTGGGGACAGGGCATAGCTAAACAAAAAGCAGCAGAAACCTCTGCAGATATAAATGTCCCTGTCTGACAGCTATGAAGAGAGCAATGGTTCTCCCAGCACAGAGGTTGAGATCTGAGAATGGACAGACTGCCTGCTCAAGTGAGTCCCTGACCCCTGAGTAGCCTAACTGGGAGACATCCCCCTCTAGGTGCAGACTGACACCTCACACCTCACACAACTGGGTACACCTCTGAGACAAAGCTTCCAGAGCAAGAATCAGATAGCAACATTCGCTGTTGAGCAATATTCTATCTTCTGCAGCCTCTGCTGCTGATACCCAGGGAAACAGGGTCTGGAGTGGACCTCAAGCAAACTCCAACAGACCTGCAGCTGAGGGTCCTGACTGTTAGAAGGAAAACTAACACAGAGAAAGGACACCCACACCAAAACCCCATCAGTATGCCACCATCATCAAAGACCAAAGGCAGATAAAACCACAAAGATGGGGAAAAAGCAGTGCAGAAAACCTGGAAATTCAAAAAATCAGAGCACATCTCCCTCTCCATAGGAACACAGCTCATTGCCAGCAATGGAACAAAGCTGGACAGAGAATGACTTTGACGAGCTGAGAGAAGAAGGCTTCAGTCGATCAAACTGCTCAGAGCTAAAGGAGGAAATATGTACCCAGCACAAAGAAACTAAAAACCTCAAAAAAAAGAATGGAAGAATGGATAACTAGAATAACCAATGCAGAAAAATCCATAAACAAACTGATAGAGATGAAAACCATGACAGGAGAACTACGTGACAAATGTACAAGCTTCAGCAACCAACTCGATCAACTAGAAGAAAGAGTATCAGTGATTGAAGATCAAATGAATGAAATGAAGAAGAGAATTTTAGAGAAAAAAAAGAGTAAAAAGAAATGAACAAAAACTCCAAGAAATATGGGATTATGTGAAAAGACCAAATCTACATCTGA
>NW_012121598.1:9340971-9343576 GCF_000951035.1 Colobus angolensis palliatus | reverse complement strand
ACAGCATTAGGAGATATACCTAATGTAAATGATGAGTTAATGAGTGCAGCACACCAACATAGTCCATGTATACATATGTAACAAACCTGCATGTTGTGCACAGGTACCCTAGAACTTAAAGTATAATTATAAAAAAATTTATTGTCAAATAAAAATGTTATCAATTAAAAAAAACGAGAACCACTTTACATTATAGATAATTCTAGTGTATTAGAAGCAAAAAATACTAGACAAAAGGTTATTGTTATGCACTGCCTTTTTATGGAACATTTTGTAAATAAGTTGCCTTCTACTATTACCAATATTGCTATGCTTGAAGGAAGATTTACCAAAAAAAAAAAAAAAGCCTCAAAGTTACAAACACAGATAAAATGTGGAATGATACTGAATGGTTTCTACAGGAAAATCCCCTAGGATTTTTGATATACATGATTTCTAAAATTTTCAATTTATACATACCTTCTAATGAATACATCTATTGCTCTTCTATTTTCATATGTAGATATTACTAAAGCCTTTTCACAAAATGTAATAATCTACTTAACTCTGGAAAGTTGACAAAACATCTTTTGTTTTTAAGTTAAGAAAAATCGGCCGGGTGTGGTGGTTCACGCTTGTAATCCCAACACTTTGGGAGGCCGAGGCAGGCGGATCATGAGGTCAGCAATTTAGACCAGTCTGGCTAATATGGTGAAACTCCATCTCTAATAAAAAAAAATACACACACAAAAAAATTAGCTGAGTGTGGTGGCGGGTGCTTGTAGTCCCAGCTACTCGGGAGGCTGAGGCAGGAGAAGTGCTTGAACTCAGGAGGCGGAGGTTGCAGTGAGCCAAGATCATGCCACTGCACTCTTGTCTGGGCAACAGAGTGAGAATTTGTCTCAAAAAGAAAAAAAAAAGAAATAAAAATCATTAATATTTTTCCTTAGACTGATTTTATCTCTTTCAAGTTAAAAAAGGGAGAAATTAAGAATGTCATCTGGGCAGGTATAATTGCTACATAGCTTTTAGAAGTGCTCTTCAAATGTGCTCTGTTGATCACATTCCTCAGAACCATCAAGGGAGCATGTGAATAGCCAGACTCCATCCTCATGACCTGGACTGTCCACAGGTGAGCTATTTTACTTTTCACTCTAGATTTTGTTTTATTATGTTTTTAATTGTGTGTGTGGTTGTTGCTGTTGTTTTATTAAAGGGCATATATTACATCAGTAACTCATGTAATTTTAAATGCATATGCCTGGCGCCATTGTAGGACCACCAAGTCACAATGATCTGTGAAAATATGCTAACAATTGGTCATTTTAAAACAACATCCCAGGAACAACTACTACAAAGGCTTTCCAGATGATTCTAACAACGAGCCAGATTGGGAACCACTAGTCTAACAAAGTGTATACCTTAGGAAATTTTAATACTTTCAATTTTATATCCTTACTTGGAAGTCAAAATATTTGGACAGTCTTATAACCATTCAGAAAACAAAATATATACCATGATGTAAAAACTAGGAAGTATGCTAATTTCCAATATCACGGTCTTTTTCAGAACAAGATTTTTGTTCTTCTGCTGGGAAAATTATTAATACTTCCAACTGACTTTAGGTTCTAATTTCATGTAAAGTGTATCAGACTGCAAATACAACATCCTTCAAGCAGCTGTTTTAGTACAGTACTTATTGCACTCTACAAATCTTGATTTATAAAATGAACCAATGATTTGAAGTAGAAAGACTGATAATGAACTATTTCACATCATAACCTGGGAGTCCCAGAAGCTTAGTGCCTTTCATATTCGTACTGGTTTCTCATGAATATCTCTGAGTTGAACTAAACCTAGTGGCTGATTCTGTTCTTCATCTTTTATCAGTTTTTCCCAACTTAAAACTTGAATAAAAATAGCCTTTGAAGTGAATAAGCATATTGCTGCACTAAATAGCCAGAATAATAATCCATGGAATTCTTGATCCACCACTTACTAGCTGAATGAGATTAAGCTAGGTAAGTTTTCAACATCTGCTTGCTCACCTGTAAAATGGGATAATAATAATAAAGTTAAACTGATAGAGGTGTTATAAGAAGTAAAAGAATGAAAAACAGGTAAACAGCCTGGAAAGTGCATAATATATAGTAATTCTGAGTAATAAGCTTTTATGTCTCTCCTTCTGAGCTCTCAGGAGATAAAGTCATAGTCTTAGCTATTAAAAGCCTCAGTTTGAATGTGGATTTGACTTTAAAGTTTGTGTTTTTTTAGTTAGTATCCCACCTCTCTTGATTCAGGCATTTATCCAACACCTTTTAACTCAATGCCATATGGGTATAAAACACTAGTCTAGGCACAGTACAAGTTAAAGGATAAAAAAACACAACTTGCCTCTCGATTTTTCTGGAATAGAAAATGAGAAATGCACATCAATATGAGAGTCAGTGTGAGAAGAGGCAAGTACATGGGAATTTTGAGGAGACAATAAATAGTTAATTCCAGTTGATAGGTGGTGCAAGGCTGACGGCGGGGGATCAGAGAGTCACCATCATGGTGTAGGAATCAAGACAGCTCCACAAATGGTGCCAACTCAGCAAGGGCCAGCAACACTGGAAGAATTTGA
>NW_012121598.1:9330372-9340921 GCF_000951035.1 Colobus angolensis palliatus | reverse complement strand
TTGAACTCAGGAGGCGGAGGTTGCAGTGAGCCAAGATCATGCCACTGCACTCTTGTCTGGGCAACAGAGTGAGAATTTGTCTCAAAAAAAAATAAAAATAAAAATAAAAATCATTAATATTTTTCCTTAGACTGATTTTATCTCTTTCAAGTTAAAAAAGGGAGAAATTAAGAATGTCATGTGGGCAGGTATAATTGCTACATAGCTTTTAGAAGTGCTCTTCAAATGTGCTCTGTTGATCACATTCCTCAGAATCATCAAGGGAGCGTGTGAATAGCCAGACTCCATCCTCGTGACCTGGACTGTCCACAGGTGAGCTATTTTACTTTTCACTCTAGATTTTGTTTTATTATGTTTTTAATTGTGTGTGTGGTTGTTGCTGTTGTTTTATTAAAGGGCATATATTACATCAGTAACTCATGTAATTTTAAATGCATATGCCTGGCGCCATTGTAGGACCACCAAGTCACAATGATCTGTGAAAATATGCTAACAATTGGTCATTTTAAAACAACATCCCAGGAACAACTACTACAAAGGCTTTCCAGATGATTCTAACAACGAGCCAGATTGGGAACCACTAGTCTAACAAAGTGTATACCTTAGGAAATTTTAATACTTTCAATTTTATATCCTTACTTGGAAGTCAAAATATTTGGACAGTCTTATAACCATTCAGAAAACAAAATATATACCATGATGTAAAAACTAGGAAGTATGCTAATTTCCAATATCACGGTCTTTTTCAGAACAAGATTTTTGTTCTTCTGCTGGGAAAATTATTAATACTTCCAACTGACTTTAGGTTCTAATTTCATGTAAAGTGTATCAGACTGCAAATACAACATCCTTCAAGCAGCTGTTTTAGTACAGTACTTATTGCACTCTACAAATCTTGATTTATAAAATGAACCAATGATTTGAAGTAGAAAGACTGATAATGAACTATTTCACATCATAACCTGGGAGTCCCAGAAGCTTAGTGCCTTTCATATTCGTACTGGTTTCTCATGAATATCTCTGAGTTGAACTAAACCTAGTGGCTGATTCTGTTCTTCATCTTTTATCAGTTTTTCCCAACTTAAAACTTGAATAAAAATAGCCTTTGAAGTGAATAAGCATATTGCTGCACTAAATAGCCAGAATAATAATCCATGGAATTCTTGATCCACCACTTACTAGCTGAATGAGATTAAGCTAGGTAAGTTTTCAACATCTGCTTGCTCACCTGTAAAATGGGATAATAATAATAAAGTTAAACTGATAGAGGTGTTATAAGAAGTAAAAGAATGAAAAACAGGTAAACAGCCTGGAAAGTGCATAATATATAGTAATTCTGAGTAATAAGCTTTTATGTCTCTCCTTCTGAGCTCTCAGGAGATAAAGTCATAGTCTTAGCTATTAAAAGCCTCAGTTTGAATGTGGATTTGACTTTAAAGTTTGTGTTTTTTTTAGTTAGTATCCCACCTCTCTTGATTCAGGCATTTATCCAACACTTTTTAACTCAATGCCATATGGGTATAAAACACTAGTCTAGGCACAGTACAAGTTAAAGGATAAAAAAACACAACTTGCCTCTCGATTTTTCTGGAATAGAAAATGAGAAATGCACATCAATATGAGAGTCAGTGTGAGAAGAGGCAAGTACATGGGAATTTTGAGGAGACAATAAATAGTTAATTCCAGTTGATAGGTGGTGCAAGGCTGACGGCGGGGGATCAGAGAGTCACCATCATGGTGTAGGAATCAAGACAGCTCCACAAATGGTGCCAACTCAGCAAGGGCCAGCAACACTGGAAGAATTTGACCTCATGGGGAAGCTTCTGGCTACACACACTCTAAGGTCTCTTCCTACTGGAATGCTGTTCAAGGTGAAGGTTCTCTGAAACATTATCACCAAATATCCACATCTATAAACATCTGAATTTTCTGATCCTCTGGATCCTGAAGACAACAGTTGAAATAAATAATTCAAATGTGTGAGCTTATAATTCCATAGAGCTGTGTCAGGGAGACAGCATCCCACAGTTTGACAGCAAGAGCTCTGCACTCCAATCTGGCTAAGGTTACTTATGGAGAAAAGATAGCACTGCTACCTAATGATAACTATGTAGCCATGGAGAGAAAAAATATGTTGGCATCTGCCCAAATCCCAGTAAGCAGATGGCCATGGGCACAGAAACCATCATGACAACTGGCACCTCTTTGGGATGCTCTGAGCAGGAAAGGGGCCCGGAAAATGTCCTTCTTTGGCTGTCCTTCCTTCAGAGGCATATGGGTGGCACAGGATGGGGAAAACTGCCTGACTGCTGCCAAGGGGAACAGAGATAGCCTTTAAAATCTAGGCTACCGCAGCTTCCTAGGTAGGCAATCTGGTACCTTTCAGCAACCAGAGACCATCTTAAAAATGTGTGTGCTGATTTCCTCTAGGACAATTGATATCCAACAGATTTCATTCACAGTTGGCTCACAAGATAATAAGAAGCTAAGCTCCAAGAAGATGGAAGGGTGTGAGTCCTCTATAGCCAGGCCTCGTATGTCAGGTGAACGGCACAGGACTGTTTTATCTGTGTTTTTATTCTTAACCAGGTGGTTGTAGATAACCAAGAGCACATGTGTATTCCAAAGTTAAGTACCACTGGATGACTAGGATTTTAGCTGGTTGAAGGGTCACCATCAGTAACAATCTGCTTTGCAGAGGGTTGCTCATTTGGAATTTTTAAAAGTTGAAGAAGATCCATTTTTCTGAAATGTATCATCTTGTCCTATTTATGATATTGCCTAATATTTCAAGCAACTACATTAACCAATTGGCATTAAAACATTTCTCTATTATGTCACAACAGATATACACAACCCCCCCCCCCCCCCCCCCCCCACACACACACATACACATGCTCATGCACTTCTTAGTCTTCATTTGCCTTTGAGTAAACTTCTTTGAAGCAACAGCAAATAAAATACAATGTCAAACTGCTAGCCTGTATCCCAAGAAATAGGAAATAAATTTCAGTAACAAGGACATCTGACTCTCAAAAATCACTCTAATGTAAGATAGATATTATTACCATATGAATTACATTTGCATAACATTTGACTACTTTTCACTCTTAAATCAGTTTAAAACATAGTGGAGAACTACCCATCCCTGCAAAAAGTAAAACAAAAACACAAAATATCACAACAGCCAGTGCATTCAAGATCCCTTTGACTTATATCATTCCTAAATAAATTACATAAACTGTGTTGTTTTATAAAGACAGATTTTTAGAGTGGCAAATCCTAGTTATTTCAGTTGTCTTAGAAATTCAAATAGTTTAGCAGTAAAGATTTCTGATTATTCAATAGTCTACTCACATCAACCAGAAAATGGCTAGTTTTGAGGAGTCTGACCACAGCTTTGGTCAAGACAGAGAAGCCATAACCAGCTACTGGCTGCAGATATTATTATGTTATTTGATAACAGCAAGTAACATTTGGTCATATATACCTTTATGAAGTATTATGTAGAGTAATATCTTAGTTAATGATGACAATCCCATGATCAGGGAACATAATAATAATATGCAATTCACTTAAATTGAGATTGTGAAAGACTATCCCAAAAATGTAAATAATTAGCATGCAACTAAAATAAATGGTAAAGGACTGGAGTAAGTGCGGAGGAAGTTGGGTTGAGAAATAAAAAGTAAACAAACACTTACATTTACATATAACTATCACTTTCCAAAAGTATGTAATCCAAAGTTGTTCCCGCAAGAAAGCAATTAAACTTGTTAAGGTACTCTTTTCATTTCCATGGTGGAGAAGGGACTTAATTCTTAACGAGGTGACTACTCAACTCTATCCCCTTACTGATCTCTTCTCTAAGAATAGCTTGTGACCACTCAGGCATGACCTAGGGCCTTGGTTCTAATGCTCTCCCTGACTGTGCCAGTAGGTTGTAAGGGAGTCCATGGTCTTCCATGGGACTGACCTATGGTAGCCTGTGCAGATACAGCTTTTCCTATGGGCAACCCCTAAATTGTTGAATGGATAGGAAAATGAGTGATTATGTCTCAGAGTCGATCTTTTCATATTTTTTAAGATTAACTACAACTTTCTCTCCATCCCTGTAAACTTAATGGAACCAAGAAATAGACGCCAAGCTGTTGGCTTAAACTTTGATTTCACTCACCTTTTCTTTGACAACCGATGCCACAAAGTTAGTTGATGTAAAATGGGGTTTGTGCCTACATTGAGCAGAGAAATCTGATCCACAATGTGTTGGGTTAAGTTTGGACTCATTCCAATATGACCCATTTAACATATTCTTTAATTTTAAATCAAGCCCAACTTCTTAGGAGAGCTGTCTGAGTAAAATAAAATGCTCCTCAGAGGAAGCATGAAAAGTCATTGCAAGCAAACTCTCACCCAAGTAAACACAGAACATGCTCTAAAGAAGTGCTACCCGATGTTAAAACACAATTAGCTTACAATGTAGCATTTAAACATGAATACCTCCAGCCAAGATCCTCTCTTCCAACTCCGCCATTTGTTTTTTATAGGCCCTTAAAGCTGCTTCTTTGAACGAAGGACGAATTCTCTTTGGCTTTGTGATCTCCACTGGCTGTTCAGGAATGTTTTGGTTTTCATCTTCTCTTATTTCTATCTCAGCTGATGTTTCATTTAAGGGTTCTAATCCCTCTTCACTAACCATATCATCTGCCGGACCATTATAACCCTCATCTTGCGGGGTTTCATAAGGTGTTTCATATAAAAGGTGATCATATTCTTGCATTTGTTCATCTGTTTCAGCAATACTAGTCCTGTTTTCTAGTTTAGCAAGGACTTGTTCCATCACTTCAACATAATCTGTTTCATTATCAGCCGCTGGTTCAGTATAATCCTCCTCATCCTCTGCTTTATAGTAATAGGGCTCCGTGTAGACATCAGAGTCAAGTGTGGTACTTGACTCATTTGCAGTTGATTGAGATAATGTCCGAAATCTCCCCATTAATGAAGAGCCACTGTCCTCATACCCACTCAGACTCTGTGTGCTTTTGTTCCATACTACTTCCAAGGCTGATTTAGCCCTCTGCAGTGTAGATCCAAATTTTGGAAAGCTGAAAGTCTTATCAGAAAGGTCAATGCTTAATCGACTATGCCATGATTTGGGTGGGGCATCCTCCGAATCATCACTTTGCAATTCACTTTGACTTCCATACATCATGGACAACTGGTTTTGATTTTGGTAAAGCTCATTAGAATTAGCTCCCTGATAAGAATCATATTGGCCAACCCATTGGCCTTGTGGTTCATTATCCAAGCCAGGGCATGGAGAAGAGTTGTCATCTTGAGTTAAGTCATAGCTCTCTGAGTCATCTTGAAGATCACTGTGGCACTTTCCCAAGTATTCTAGGTCTTTATTGTAAACACCCAGCTGTTGGTCAGAAAGACTATTTGTTTCATAATCAAAACCTTCCTGGGTGGATGAATCCAAGCCTAAATCAGCTCCTTGCTCTACTTGATTCCATTCCTTCCATGGAGAAAGATCCTCATGTAAAGAGAGCTGAGAATCACTGTAATGACTCCGGTCTCCAGACGCACACACCATGCCATTACTCATTCCACTATCCACAGTTTCTGTGTTTTCAATTTCAGTCTGCCCTTGGATACCCTGAATGCTTCCATTCAAATGCTGGTCCTTGGGACTGTCATACAGGGTCACTGTTCCTTCCTGTTTCCTTTGCCATAGCTCCCGGTCCGAAGATGACAGGAGAGAGCTTCCATTAGTTCTAGTGAAAAACTGATTTTCTGAAAAATCCTCTGAGTAAGACTGACACAATTTGGAAAAATCTGATTCAGAACGACTAAGTTTAGCAGTGAAAAAATCACTCTGTGAGTGCCAGAGAGGTGTTGCATCTGCATAATGGGTTGTGGTTTGCTTTTCCAAGATATCTGATTCTGGCAACTGTGAGGAGATTTTATCATAATCTGATTTATTTGAAATTCTGCTGCTATTAGCAGTTTTATTCTTGGATCTAGCACTGTGTGATTTTGAGCTTGGCTTGGAAGTACTTCCCTTTGTTGGAAGCTCTGACTTGGAAAGCACAGCGTAACTGTTTCTATTGAGGTCAGATTCAAGATCTTCATCACTGTCATCAGGTGACTGCCAATTGTTCTTGATTTTTGGCTCTGGAGTAGACAACTTCATATCCATACTCTCATATGTCTGGGAGGATGGTATCCCTTTCTCTTTTCTTTCTCTGATGTCATGAGTTAGAATATCTGTTGAAATTCCAATGCCTGTTCCTTTGAGTTTATATGATTTTTTTAAGACAGAATCCCTTTGCTGAGGGGTTTCAAAGTACACAAGTATGGGTCGAGGCTTTGCATTTGGACAGTCCCTCTGGTGTCCTATCCTCTGAGCAAATTCAATTTTAATAGCATTTGGTGCATCTGAAAAACCCATTTTATCTATTAGAATTTGGTACACCACACTTTCAACATATTCAAATCTGTCTTCAGGCACATTTAAAAATCTCAGGCTTGCCTTGCTACCCATATGACCCAAGTGCTTAATATAATCATGGATGTCTCTTGTTTCCCTCCGGGACTGGACAAACCCTGTACGTAGCTGCTCAATTTCACTTTGTACAACCTCCACACTGCTAGAGATCTCATCGATGGAGTGCTTGAGAGCATTGACATGCCCTCGTAGTTCAGAAAGTTCTGTTTCAATCTGACTTATTCCCTGAAGTTCCTTAAAGATCATTTCCATGACATCATGTGTTTGGCTAATGCAGCCAGAGGAACTGAATCCTGGCTCCAGGGCATTTGTCTTTGGGTTTCGGATAGTTCTGTCCAAAGACTTGCTTCTTATTCCCCAGGATTTTTTCATGGTGCTTAACTCGGAGTCTGAGGAGACACACTCTTGACTCTTTTTCCATTTTCTCAGTTTTCGTAAAGCCCCCAGTTTTAAGCTATGTAGAGTACGCTCACCGTCAGAGCTGCCCTCGGAGGGTGCAAGGCTGCTTGAACTCTTTCTGTTGCGTCTAACTGGCATTGTGTGTGTTGATTGTGCCTGGTTTTCTGTGCTACTCCTTAGTTCATTTAATGATTCTGAGTAGGAACTCTCAATTGAAGACAGCTCTTGAAGCAGATCCTCATTATCACTGTTGGTTACTTTAGTATTCTTTTGTAGGCCATTGGCAATAGCTACTCGGTAACTGAATGTTGGCGAGAGGGAAAACTCTTTACTAGCCTCGTCTTCCTCAGTGGATAAGTTGTGAGTAGATGAACACTTTGCAATCTTCTTTACAGTGCTTTTAAAGGTATAAGAAAATTTGGGGGATTTGGTCTGGCCAGCAGTAGGAAAGTCTTGATCCTTTCTCTGCTGACGATACTCTTTTTTTTTGTTTGTATTTCCCAATTTCTTTGTAAACATTCCTTTGCAAAGCTTATGAATGTAAGGTAAAATCAAGCTCTTGAAAAAATTAGCCACCATGGAGAGCAATTAGTGCAAGCTTTTCTGCCCCAGAAAAGTAAACAAGTATCAGGATGAAAATCTGAAAATCCAAGGCAAGCATCACTGTTCAGTTGTTCTGTGAATCACTGGAAAGAGCAGGAAGGGCAGGCGTGGCTCTGCCACATTGTCGCTGTCCTGTGCAAACCAGAAGCAAAGCTCCATCTATGAAAGACATTCTTTCCTGGAGGAGGGGTTTCATGAATCTCTGTCATTTCCACACAACTCCATGTAGTGTCTAAAAAGAAATGAATGTTAAATATCAGAATTCAATTCTAGATTTATTCGATTTCCAACATGTTTCAAAAGTATTCGTAATACACAATGCGTGAAAAATTGCAGAGGAGGTAGGAGCATACATGAATTTCAATGTAAATTTACTTTTAAAATAATTACTTAAAACAAATCACTACCAATAACTATGTTTATAATGTTTTTTGATAAATCATTCATGGGTGGGCACAACTGAAATAGTAATAAAAGGTAATAATGGTTATTTAGAGAGCATTGAGTAATATGACAGGCAATTTATGCAGCCATATTAACTTCATAAAGTCATTTCTACTTTACTTTCTTTCCTAATAACATGTTTACTTACACAAACATAAGAATTTAAATCTAAATATATTCCCCTCACATCCCAGATATTCAAAATTCACAAATTAATATTATCTCTATATTTAAAACCTGTTTTTATTCATTCAAATAATCTTTCTCTGACCACACAAATAAGTAATCTCTATGATGACTAGTTTCTTGAATTATGTGAAGAAAAAGAAAATAAAGTTAACATTTAATTTTGCTGGTTTGCCAGCACAGGGCCTTATATGTAGTAGGAACTCAAAACTTCATTGAATTGAACTTACTATTTTATCAGTGAAATGTAACCCAGAATAATAGTAACAGTCAAAAGGCTTTGTTGATATTCCAGTATGTGTTTGGGTAGATAATCTATTTAATTCATTAAAGAACACATCATAAACTACAGATGTCTTAGAAATCTGCTCTTTTATCAGCTCTCTCCACTTGGAAATCTGCCAATTTCACTTCAATCAGGCTCCGCAGGGGATTTCGGAATACATGCTCCGGCCAGGAGCCGAGCTTCACAAGAGAGAGGTGAGCATACGTGAGAAGAGGAGGAGAAAAGATGGAGTGAAAGAGATGAACTCTAAAGAAGCCCAAGTCTTTCTGGATTTCAAATACTATCAGAGTATAACTCTTCTGCTCTGAAACAATTTGGTATTCATTCACAAACACAAACCAGGACCTATTTTCCACTAATAAAAACGTCAAGAAATTTACTTTTGAGTTAAATTTAAAAAGCTTTTTTTTACTCCTATGTGACATCTCCTTGTGAAGAAAGGTCTTTGGAAAGTTAAGCTGCAATAGGGTAGATAAATTATTTTTAAACCAATTTTGGTCAAATAAAATTTTCTACCAATCACTCAATCCAAAATCCTTGGTCTTCCAAACTTAGAAACAAATGCTTCCTTTTGTTTAAATCAAAGTAGCAATTCTGTTAACGCCTCTGATATTTTCAAATCTAAATTTCCTGACTGGCATTACTGGTTCAAAGCTACTGTTCCAGGCAATAATTGTTAGAAAAGGTTTGAGTGGGAAAGTTCAATGGGAAATGAAGCCCACCAAATGCAAACTCAGGAACAGGTGTCCACACTTGCACCCACGAACTCACTTGCTCATATTCCAACCACAGAGAACAACCTGTTATTCACTAAGGGCTCCATAATCTTTCATGCCTCAGTAACTTTTACATCCTCTCTAGCCAGAATATCATTCATAATCCAGCCCTCACTATCTGTAAAAATTATGTTTAAACTCCAAAACCATTTCAGCAACCACTCCAACGGAGCTCATCTCTCTCCTAGCCACTCTTTATTGAAGAATTGGCACACATTTCAGCCACTTAGTATCTCTACCTAGTTGCCCAAAATTAAACTCCATCCAGAACCTAGCAATTTTCCTGAATTACTAATCTCAATAATGTCATCATAATTATCCACTGGCCCACAGCATATACCCAGGAGTCATTCTAGACCATGTGTCATCCATCCCATGTACATACCTGAGGTGACATGGTCATGCCTTAGTTCTGAACTCTGTCATTTCTCATCTGGACCATGACAGTTGTAGCCTACATGGTCCTCTTAATGATAATTTGACTCTTTTTTCAAATCCTAAATTTCTAAAATTAATACAATTGAAAATATATAAGTCTTCCCTCTTGAAACACTATTTTAGCAGTCTTATTTTCTGTCACTCCCATAAGCACATCTGTCTCAGTCATGGTGAAGTAATAGCAGTTCCCTGATTACCATATTTTTACCCCACTAAAGGGCCTTTTTCCATGCTGATCCTTCTTCTTCCAATTATTTTCCCCTTCCCTTCTCTATTCACATGTCTCTTTCATAAATATCTATAGAATACCTATACATTTGACCCCCAGCCAAGGATCAACATCAGCTCATTTGACCTCCTCAGAGTACAGCACTTCCTCCTCTGTGCTCCTGCAATGTACTCTCAAAATACCATAATTATTTATGTGAAATATTTTATCTGTATGTCTGCCTCTCCCATCTGACTGTAAACTCTTGAAGAGCAGGAGCTGTGTTCTAATTAACTTTAAATTTTTGTATTCCTTGATACATAATAGACTCATACTGTTTGTCAGATAGGTGATTATATAAATGAATGAAAGTAGTAAACCCATGAACTAACACATAAACAATATAGGTTCCAATAAGCCTAAAGTGGCTGCACTGGGCCTTACACAATCCAGAGAAGGAGAAGTAGTGTGAGCAGAAAAGAAGCATCTGAGACATTCATGCCATGTGCAAAGATGGAGAAGCATCCACATTATCCAGAGAGGGATGCCTCTGATGGGGAGCAGAGGACTGACAAAATAGAATCAGAAGGTAGACAGTTTTGAAATTTAAGAAGTACTGTTTGGGCCGGGCGCGGTGGCTCAAGCCTGTAATCCCAGCACTTTGGGAGGCCGAGACGGGTGGATCACGAGGTCAGGAG
>NW_012121598.1:9302601-9329637 GCF_000951035.1 Colobus angolensis palliatus | reverse complement strand
CTTGTACATTAATTATATTGGGACAGAAATAGCATCTCCTCATAGCATAGTTGTAAGGTTTAAATAAGTTAATACATGTACATTTTTGGAGCAATGTCTAGAAGATAGCAAAGCCCAGTATATATTAGTTATTACTAGTACTGAGAAGAGTAGTGAAAAGGTTCAAGAAGCAATTACAGAAGACTAATCAGGTGGTATCTGATGTGAAAATTATGATATAGTGGGGGGCAACCTAAGAATTCTGCTAGGTTGGAGAATGAAAGAGGAAGAACAAAGACATTCTAAAGAAGCAGTCAGAAGTGAAAGGGAAGGTACCTTCATCTCTACGGTTCAGCAACAATTTCCTAATGTTGAAATCTCACCTTCCTAGTTACTGAGCTCCTACTGTATGTGTGTGTGATACAATCCCATCATAAAACCATAGATGCCTTAGGGAAAGATTCGGTGAGTCCAAAATACCAGCTGTGGAACTTCCTTCAGACAAGTGACTGAGATAGGAAAGGAAGATGACATTTAATGATCACCTGTTATGTTTCAGAAACTTAAATTATCTCCGTAATCCTCACAGAAACTCTTTAAAGATGGCATCATTATGCCTATGATACGAGGATATAACAGATTCAAAGAGATAAAGAGATACAGCCAAAAACAGCACCAATAAATAAAGTAAAAAGGTAGTTTGGTCCTAGTCCTGGAGTCTATGAAACAATGATTTGTATGTAAAGTGAATGTTACCAGTGGTAACTGACACAAGCCCTTATACCCACCCCATACAAACCCACATACCTACTCCTCTCTCTGAAGTTCTTTGTTGTAAAGGAAAATGGCTCAAATCAGGAAGAACTCAAGGTGAATGAGAGGTAGCTGGAGGGTGAACGCTAAGATAACATCATCTCATCTTAACTACTTGAATTCCAAAGCTCCAACTTACTCTCCAGATATTTTAACTGTAGTTACATAACCATATATTATCTTCAGTAATGAACTTTAGGGATAAGATTTAAGACTTTGGAAAGAAAGTCTTTGAGAGAGATTAAAACAATAGACTATGTTGTTATGGGAAGCCTTCGTAATAACATTCAATTATTATTTACTATGTACCGAGCACTGTGTATGCAATTTTCTAAAGTTTCTCTCATTTCGTTCTCACAATAATTGTATAAAATAAGTATTTTCATTTTCCAGATAAAGTGACTCAAGGTTTAGAGTTTCTGAAAACGTGCTTAAGGTCACGCAATTAACATGAAACATAGTCTTGACTCCAAGCCCCAGATTTGAACAGGAAGTGTGTAAACTCTTAAATTAATATTAGTGTTTAATGGGAAATACGTTTTGCAGATATGTTAACATATTCATCTTTAAGAGAGCTATTTAATATGACTCTAAAAGTTAGATACCCTAGTGGGCTAAAGGAGATAATGAACTTTTAAACAGTCAAAAAATTATTGCTAAATCATTACCAGAATTAAGCTAAAGCATTTTCAGATCAACAAACAATTTTATGTTCCTTATTAAATGCATTAAAGTATTTTATATTCCGTATTAAAGGCAGTAAAGTAGTAAATACCCAGATGAGCTGGATATTTAGAGGTTAACTTTCAAGACAGACAAAGAAGACAAAGGGACAGGAACACTTATGGTACAGCCCAAGGAGTTCTCCTCCCCAAGTCCTGGCCTCAGGACCCACACTTGTCTCACTGGCCCTGATTCTGATCTGTATTCCTGTCTTTGGTCTAGAAATATGCTTATTACCTGGCTTTTCTTGTTATTTTTAGTTCTGGGTTACATGGGCAGGATGTGCAGGTTTGTTACATAGATAAACATGTGCCATGCTGGTTTGCTACACCTGTCAACCCATTACCTACGTATTAAGCCCAGCATGCATTTAGCTACTTTTCCTAATGCTCTACCTCCCCGCAACCCACCCTCCAACAAGTTCCAGTGTATGTTGTTCTCCTCCCTGAGTCCATGTGTTCTCATTGTACAGTTCCCACTTATGAGTGAGAAGATGCAGTGTTTGGTTTTCTGTTCCTGCGTTAGTTTGCTAAGGATAATGGCTTCCAGCTTCATCCATGTCCCTGAAAAGGACATGCCCTCATTCCTTTTTATGGCTTCTTAGTATTCCATGGTATATGTGTACCACATTTTCTTTATCCAATCTATTTTTGATGGGCATTTCAGTTGATTCCATGTCTTTGCTATTGAATCACTTGACTTTTTCACTTTCCCTTTACTGTTATTTGCTTAATCCTAGACTAATAGAATAACCTTACTTTTTTTTTTTTAAGTATTATTAAGCCTGTTTACTTGTATATATTTTTTTTTTATTATACTTTAAGTTCTAGGGTACATGTGCATAGCGTGCAGGTTTGTTACATATGTATACTTGTGCCATGTTGGTGTGCTGCACCCATCAACTCGTCAGCACCCATCAATTCATCATTTATATCAGGTATAACTCCCAATGCAATCCCTCCCCCCTCCCCCCTCCCCATGATAGGCCCCAGTGTGTGATGTTCCCCTTCCCGAGTCCAAGTGATCTCATTGTTCAGTTCCCACCTATGAGTGAGAACATGCGGTGTTTGGTTTTCTCTTCTTGTGATAGTTTGCTAAGAATGATGGTTTCCAGCTGCATCCATGTCCCTACAAAGGACGCAAACTCATCACTGCTCCTTCATTTGCATTAAGTTTCTGTTATGTGTCCTGAACTGTGTTACAATTAGAATTATTTTCCCTCAAGAACATAGGAAAAAAGCCTCTGCTTTTCAATACAACAGCACCTCATCAGCAAATGCCATATAATATAATTGCTGATTTAAAAAAAATTCTTTCAAAATACATAAAAGGGTGATACATAAATATGGTTCACCACATATCTGTTTAACAGTAAATTCTTGGTGATTTGGAAAGTAGCTGACTCAAAGAAGCTTCCCATCAGGTAGGAGGGCAGAATCACCGCAACAGAGAAGGAGCAACCCTAAAAAAATACAGAAAAGGTGCAACTGAGCAAGAGGGTTCCTGTGGAAAACAGCATTGAGAAGCACACTGACCAAGTAACTTTGTAAGCGGACTCCTCCAAACACAGCAAAGAAGAAAACCAGAGTAGCTGGAGATGGAAGGGCAAGCCAGATACACCAATAGCATATGAGGAGCCACCAGGATTGATAAGGGGGAGCAGGTCGAGGTGGAACAAGTTGGGACAAGGCAGATGATGAGCAAATAAGTTGAAATTAAAGATAAAATTTTAAAAAGCATCCTCTAGAATGTCTTTATCAGGTCAATGCAGATTTATACCTGCTTTATATATCCTTTCCACATGAAAGAGTAAAAGGATGTGTATATAATGTGACTGATGGTCACAGGGATGACTCTGACAGTGAGAATTGCTGGAACACTAACATATTAAATAATGTTTGGGGGAACTGTTAGTTTTTTGCCTTACTTTAAGGCAAAAGCAATAAACCAATGTATATTAAAATATTTCAACAAAAATGATCAAGTCAGAAAGTGATTAAAAGATTTTTTTCTAAGGTAATATACTATTAAAAAAAAAAAAAAAAACAGAAAGACCACTTTCCCCCAAGAATGAAAGTCAAATGACTCAAGCATCCTCTTTAATTTTAGCTAATCATTTATTTTGTGAATTTCTTCACCCAACTAAAACCCACATACATTCTGTATTCATTCCCATTGCTGCTGCTTTTGTTTAAGAGTAAACAATGGCACTCAGTACTAATATTTCCATAGCACTTAGGATCTACAAAGTCCTTTTGTGTGGCTTATCTCAAATAATCTTCATGGTAATCTTATAAGTATAGTATCTCAGTTTATGATCAGGAATGCTGAGCCTCAGAGATGCTAAAGTAGTTGCCCAAATCACCTAACTCTAAAATTATTTCACTATCGTAATTTACATTCTCCTTACGTAAGTCATAGAATACTATAATAGCTTACTGGTCCCCTAAAGTAACATTCTCCACTATTTCAAACCTTCCCACTGACTGATTTCCATCGAATTTCTCTTAAAATCATTTTCTTCTTCTCCTTCTCCCCAGGAATGATTGTGCACCTTCTGCTCTAGGCCACTTCATGGTACCGTGGATGCACACGTGTATTCTTCCATTGTTTTATTCTTGTTCTTCACTCTGTCTAGAATGTCCTCCACCTATTCTGTTCCAAAGCATTCAAATGAGAAATCAAGACTCATCTTTTCCACAAAAGTTATTTAACTTGTCATCTTTTCTTTTCATTATAGTCCTTACAGTCTATTTAGTCTGAACCATGACATTTAGTCCTTAATTATTCTTCTAAGCTGTTTACCAAATACCTCTTATACATGTTTTTCCATTTTTAATGTCTATTGTATGCCAGGCATTGTCTTGAGTGCTTTTTATAGATTATATTAATGTTTGATAGTAAACTTGCAGTAGATACTGTTATGAATCCTCATTTTACAGATGAAAAATATGAGAGCCTGAGTATCTAGCCCAAAGCCACGTAGCTTGGAAGTGATACAGCCAGCATTGCAACCAATGTGACTGGTTTTAGAGTCCTTTCTCATAAACACTATGCTATACTACTATGCCCAGGAGGATAAATCTTAGGGAAACAGGTGGTGACCTATGTAGTATGTTTGAAGAACTCCCCTACTCAAGAATAATCTACACTAGTTTTTATTATTAGAGCTTTATTTCTTTTGTTTAAAATGTTGGTCTTTGTTGAAATTCAAGTCTCACCACTGGGCCCCTAGGTTTTAAGGCTTACCAGGCACATTGTACTTTGGTATAAATGGTTTATCAGGATATCCCTCAGGATTTGGAGGGAGAGTAGAGAGAACATTAAAAAGCCTGAGTCACAGTAGTACAAGTGACCAAAGTAAACATGGATAAATGGGGTCACATCAAGTTAAAAAGCTTCTGCACAGCGAAGGAAACAACCAACAAAGTGAAGAGACAACCCAGAGAATGAGAGAAAATATTTGCAAACTACCCATCTGACAAGGGATTAATAACCAGAATATATCAGGAGCTCAAACAACTCTACAAGAAGAACATCTAATAATCCAATTTAAAAATGGGCAAAAGACTTGACGAGACATTTATCAAAAGAATATATACAAAGGGAAGACAGGCATATGAAAAGGTGCTCAATATCATTGATCATCAGAGAACTGTAACTCAAAACTACACTGAGATATCTCACTCCAGTTAAAATGGCTTTTATGTCAAAGACAGGCAATAACAAATGCTGGTGAAGATGTTGAGAAAAGGAAGCTCTTGTATACTGTTGGTGGGAATGTAAATTACTACAACCACTACGGAGAACGGTTTGAAGGTTCCTCAAAAAACCAAAAATAGAGCTACCGTATGATCCCATAATCCTGATGTTGGATATATATTCAAAAGAAAAGAAATCGTTATATCAAAGAGATATCTGCAATCCCATGCCTGTTGAAGTACTGTTCACAATAGCCAAGATTTGGAAGCAGCCTAAGTGTCCATCAACAGATTAATGGATAAATAAATGTGGTACATATACATAATAAAGTGCTATTCAGCCATAAAAAGAATAATGAGATCTTGTCATTTGCAACAACATAGATGCAACTGGAGTTAAGTTAAGTGAAATAAGTCAGGCGCAGAAAGACAAACATTGCATGTTCTCACTTATTTGTGGGATCTGGAAATCAAAGCAACTGAAATCATGGAGATAGAAAGTAGAAGGATAGTTACCAGAGGTTGGGAAGGGTAATGGGGAGGTGGAAGGAAGATGGAGATGCTTAATGGGTACAAAAAATAGAAATAATGAATACAATCTAATATTTGATAGCACACTAGGGTGACTATAGTCAGTAGAAGTTTAATTGTACATTTTAAAATACTAAATGAGTGTAACTGGACTGTTTGTAACACTAAGAATAAATGCTTGAGGGGATGGATACCCTATTCACTGTGATTATTACACGTTGCATGTCTGTATCAAAATATCTCAGGTACCCCATAAATATATACACCTACTATTCACCCACAACAATTAAAAAAAGTTAAAGTCTGAGAATGGGAAGAGTCCACCTTCAAAGGGGACAGGTAAGAGGATATTCCAGAAGTGAGATACTGAGGAGCCTTGAATAAGCTTTGCCCATTTACTGTCTTGGCGTGGCCCAACCCCGTTCCCAGCTACATGATGATAAGCACTATTGCTTTTTCAATCTTTGCAACATCTTCCTAATCACATGCACAGAGAGCAGAGTACAAGTACCCTGGCTTACAGAGAAGCAACTTAGAATTGTAACATTTCAAAGCTGAGTTTTTTGTTACAAGGTATTGTTTTGTTTTGATTTTTATCCTCAGAAAGAAGCCCCCTCCCACTTTTTTCCCAACAAAATCAGATGTTGAAACCCAATATGATTGAAAAAGCAGAACTCCTTTAGCTGAATTAAGGCAGCAGGGCTAGAGTCCCACTTCACTGCTTCCATAAAAATTGGGGCCTACAGAAACCCTCTACAGAGTCGTTGAGGTTGGGGAGCGCAGTTTGAACAGCACTGATCCTCAAATTGTACACAGCATGAAAAGGAAAGCTAGGAAGGTCAAAACACTTGCCTTAGTTCATACAGCAGAGCTGGAACAAAAACGCAGGCTTCCTACCCCGACTTCACTATTCTTTCCTCTGTGCCGTGCTGCCTTTCCTCTACAGCAATCACGTACAAGGATTTGGCACCTTCCTACTGTGCCCAACATTCTTTGATAGGGCAATCTAACTCCGTCCTTAAATAATTTGACTTTTACCTTGATTCTCTATACCCAATGTCTGTAATTTTCTGGAATTGGAAACTGTTTGAGATTAAAAGAGATTTCTGAAAGTAAATCCTGTGAGCAATTTTGACATTTGTTAGAATTATTGATGGAGAGTCAAGTTGTATAAAGGAAGGCCATTGAGGACCACCGCTATTCTAGAGCAAAAACTTCCATTAGCTGAAATGTTTCTCACCTCTTCTGTCCCACCACGTTTGACACATTACCACCCAAGTGTCCTATACCAAAGCAAGGAGCCCATATTCCTGTTTAAACAAATTACCTGTTCCTCTGTGTTTCCTAAGGTCTATTCTGTCTCTTGTTTGTTAGGATTAATCTGTATCTTGAAAACAACCACACAAGGTAAAATATTACTCTCATTTTAAAGACTGAGAAAAAAAAAAAGCTAGACTCAGAGCTTCTAAGCGACTTACTCAAACATACAGTTAGAATTTGAATAATTTTTTTTTTTTTTTTTGAGACAGAGTCTTATTCTGCCGCCCAGGCTGGAGTGCAGTGGTGTAATCTCAGCTCACTGCAAGCCCTGCCTCCCGGGTTCACGCCATTCTCCTGCCTCGGCCTCCTGAGTAGCTGGGACTACAGGCGCCTGCTACGACGCCTGGCCAATATTTTTGTATTTTTAGTAGAGACGGGGTTTCCTTGTGTTAGCCAGGATGGTCTCAAACTCCTGACTTCGTGGTCCGACCGCCTCGGCCTCCCAAAGTGTTGGGATTACAGGCCTGAGCCATCGCGCCCGGCTGATTTGAATAATTTCTGTATGGTTACCAAACCATACTACATCATACTGTTCAAGCGGGATAACATCAATTAAATCAAGGAGCATTTCCATCCTTAATGGGACGGAGTCATGTGTGTCATTTGGTGCCCGCCTGAGCTCTATCATCCCCTGTGGGTGGGGGAAGGTATAGAGAGGAGACTTAAGTCAGACTGACTACTTTAGATCATGGCTCTGTCATGTCCCCACTGAGTATATTGAGCAAACTGTTTAATCTCTGTGTTTCTCAGCTTCCTCATTTAACAAATAAGATAATGGTACCAACTTCCTCATATTGCTATAATGATTAAATAAGAAATAATTAGAGAAGTGCCCATAACATCAGAAGTACTAAAAATGTTAACATTATTATTAAATAATACAATTCCCATCTGAGCAGTCCCTTCCTCTACCCCTACTCGTTTTCTGACTGCAAGGCAGCCAAGAAATCACCACAGTGACACAGACCCTCTTTGGGGTTCATTTAGACTAATGCAAGTTGCTCGATTGCATTAGTCTATTTTTTAAGGTATAGTAAATTTCACACTAATTTTGAAAGTTTGTAAGGAAGATAAAAATCTATAGTGTTACATGTAGTTAAAAGCGTTTTTAATTCCCAGACAGGCGTTAATGCACTCCTCCATCTGTGATGATCATTTGATCATCATAGATACCTTCTCCAATGCATACAAACACCCTTACTATACTGTATGACATATTTTATAGGATCTAACATGAGGCAATATAATCCTTCATTTTTGTATTAATTTTCCCAAAGCAATGTACCAGGGTGTCTGATTTTTAATAGCCATTTAATGACTTTTCATTGGGAAAAAGTAATAAATTTATCAAAACCTGTCACGAACTGTCACTAACCTGCTCAGCTGTAAATAGAACTTGACCTAAATGTTAGTAGGGTGGAAGAGGAAAAGAGTTATCTTGTCCTTAATACAAATCTATTACCCTCCTAAGATGTAAAAATTATCACACATTATGAAAGAATAAGCTTCAAACTAAGAACTTTTTTTTGTATTTCTGTAAGAGTTGCCTACAAAATGAAGTATTTTGGCCAAAAATATGTCCTTTGCTAAAATTACATTAAATATATGTATAAGAAGAAACTGGCAATATTGCTGTGATGTTGGTACATTGATTAGATGTCTGCATGTCTAATTTATGAAGTCTAAAGAGCAATGCACCTTGAGTGTCTAAAAAATATCTGTTCACAAAGTATTCTTTAAATATGATTAGGTGTTGCTAGCCCATTTTGCTCAGTTTTATTATGTTTGATCTGTCCACAAATTCACTCTAATGCCAAAAGAACATCCTTAAAAGCAATACACTGGGTTTAGTAATTAGTGGCAATTTCAGACTGATTTCTCATGTGGTTTTCTAAGACCTCTGTGAAGAACAAGAGGCTGACTTATGAAATTTTAGCAATGTTAAAACCACTTGATAGATCATCTAAAATTGGTTTCAGTCTTAGATTTGACTAAAATTAGCTATAGATTTATGCTATGTGATGGTATAATAATATCACCACCTGCATTTTCATTTGACTTAGCTTTCAAAACATGCTCATATATATTCTGTGGCTTGGTTTTAAGAATAGTTAGAATGCTTAGCCATAGAGGGAGGTGTCATCATCTTCAGTAGATCAAAGTTTGGAGAGGTTAGTTGACTTGCTTAAGGGCACAAAACTAAAATCCAGTAGTCCTAGCGTATGGAAATTGACTCTTTTTATTATAACCTGATGCTGTTCTTGACTCTGATATCTTTATGACATTTCTTGAAGTCTTTGAATCATTCTTTAAGACTCTATTTTAGGAGGCATACTCCATTCTAACTTATAACTTCTCCCTCAGAATTGCTTGTCTCAAGCAATTTAGCTGTCTTTGAAGTAACAAAAATATGGAAGTCATCTAATTTTTCTGTTAAAATATCACAGTCATTGCACACAAAAACTGTAGAAGAGATCATATGCACAGAGCTCACTAATGAAATAAGCCTCAAATATTTCAAAAGACTGACATCTTACAGAGCGTATATCATGACCATAATAAAAGACATTTTAAAAACAATAAGAATGAAATATCTATAAACACTCCATTTCCACAGCTATCTTTTAAAGTTAAACAACATTCTTCTAAATAACTCATGTGTCAAAAAAGAAATCCCCCCAAAAACTGAAATACTGAATAATTTAGAAAACAACATACCAAAATGTATGGGACACAGCTAAAAGCAGTGCTTAAAAATGAATTTATAGCTGTAAATAATCTAAGAACCTATCATCTAAATTTCACCTTTAGAATCTAGCAAAAAAAAAAGAGCAAATTAAATACATAGCAAGTGGAATGAAAAAAATAACAAAAATAAGAGAAGAAGTCAATGACAAAAACCCAGAAGTTAATAATTAGGTAATAAAAATTGATGAAGAAAATAAGAAACACAAATTACCAATATCAGAACTGAAAGACAGAATATGAGTACAAATCATACAGATATTAAATGGACAATGAGAATATTGTACAAACTTTATGTCAATAAATTCAGTAATGGATAAAATACATCAATTCCTTCAAAACCATATATTATAAAAACTAAGGAAGAATTTTTCTCTATGTATATATATCTTATATATATTTTATATGTATGAGAGAATAGATTTATATATATATAGATATCTTGCATATACATATGTAATCAAATATCTTCCATAAAGAAAGCTGCAGGCAGAATTTTTAAACTAGAGGATTCTAGCAAACATTTAAGGAAAAATATGTTAATTTTAAACAAACTGTTTCAGAAAAGAGGAAGGAACACTGTCCAATTACTTTATTTGGCCACAAAACCATGATTTCAAAACTTGACAAAAATATTACAAGAGAAGAAAAAATTCAGATTAGTATCCCTCATGAATGTAGATGAAAATTATTTAACAAAATATTAGCAAATAAAATCTAGAAATGTGTAAAAAGATTAATAGATCACGATCAAGTATCATTATTCCAGGAATGTAAGGCTGATTTAATTTTTGAAAATCAGTCATGCAATTGAACACATTAAAAAATAAGAAAGGGAGAGCAATAGAATATAATTACCTACATACATGTAAAGAAAAAAAGCCACTTAACAAAATTCAACACCCATTTGTGCCACAAAAAAATAAATTTCTTAGCAAAATAGAAGAAAACATCATAAATCTAATAAAATCTACATATGAGCTTGTAATTGAAGGCAAAATATTTAATGCTTTCTCTTAGGGATTAAGCTTGGTATATCCACTCTCATCACCTGTAATTAACATTGAATTGGAGGATTTAGATAGGTCAAAAAGGCAAAACAATGAAATCAAAAGTATTAGAAAGGAAAAAAATTAAATTGCCTTTTTCCACAGTTGACATGAGTAATTTATGCGAAAATCTTAAAGAATCTTCAAAATAAGTATAAAAGCTGAAAACTAAATTCAGCAAGCTCACAGAACATAAGCTCAATATAGATAGATAAATTATGTTTCTCACTACTAGCAGTAAAAAATTGAAAAATGAGATAAACAATCAATTATAACATCAAAATCATAAAATTTTTAGAAATAAATTTACCAAAATATTTTCCTGAATACTACAAATATTGCTGAAAGAAATTAAAGAATAATTAAAGAGATAATATATGATCATAAGTTGAAAAATTCATTGTTAATCTATCAATTCTCCCCAAAGTGATCTATAGATTTAACAGACCCCAACAAAATCCCAGCATATCTGTTTTTGAGAATTTGGAAATAAAATGCTAAAATGTATATGGAAATGGAAAGATTCTAGAATACTTAAAACACTCTATAAAAATAACAAAATTGGGCCAGGAGTGGTGGCTCACGCCTGTAATCCTAGCACTTTGGGAGGCCAAGATAAGAAGATCACTTAAGCCCAGGAATTCTAGACCAGCCTGGGCAACATGATGAAACTTTGTCTCTACAAAGAATACACATATTAGCTGGTCATGGTGGCACACAGCTGTAGTACCAGCTACTAGGGAGGCTGAGGTGGGAGGATAGCTTGGGCCTGGCTGGTGCAGGTTGCAGTGAGCCGAGATTGTGCCGATTCACTGCAGCCTGGGCAACAGAGTGAAACAGTCTCAAAATGAAAATAATAATAATAAAATAAAATAAAACAATATTGGAGGATTAACACTGCCTAATTTCAAAATTTACCAACAGCTGCAGTAGTAGTGATACTGATACAGCTAGAGAAAAGAAATAATTGGAATAGTAGAAAGTACAGAAATAGACACATGTGTATAGGTAACTTTAATTTTTACAAAGGTACAAAAAAATTCAATTAGGATATTTTCAATAAATGATCCTGGAACAATTTTATAAATGTGAGAAAAGTAATACTGCATACAGAATTAATTTCAGCTGAACTAAAACTGTAATGCTGCAAGTAGAACATATAAAAGAACGTTAACGGAAACTTGAGGTAGAGAAAAATTTCTTAGAAGTATAAATAAGCACTAAATGTAAAACAGAAATTGGTAACTGGGAATTCATCAAAATTAAAAACTTGCGTTCTTCGAAAACCATTAACAAAATAAGAAGGCAAGTCACAGATTGACTTTGCAATGCACACTTCTGATTTATATCACACTCACATGCATGCACACACACCAATCCAAAAACTCAGCAATAAAAATACAATATAAACAAAAACGGTCAAAAGACTTGAATAAACACTTCACCAAGGAAGGTATTCAAATGATGAATAAGCACATAAAACTGTACTCTACAGCATTAATTATAGGAAAATACAAATAACAAATCAAAATGAGATACCATTTCATACACTTGAAAATGGCTGAAATTTCTAAAGACTGCTTATACCAAAATGATGGAAGGGATGTGGAGCAACTGGAACTTTTACACATTGCAGAGGCTGATGTAAAATAAAATCAACTTAGGAATGGCTACTTTCTTACAAAGTTAAGCCTACATGCACCCTGTGATTCAGTAACTTTATTCTTAAGTACACCCAATGAGAAATAAACATATTTTCCCAAACAAATGTGTATAAGATTTTTTTCTGATAGCTTTTTTCATACTAGCCAAAAAATGAAAAAAAATCCATCAGGAGAATGAATACACAAATTATGGTATATTGGAATAATGAACCACTACTGCATGTGACATTCATAAACATTATGCTGAGCAAAATAAACCAGACACAAAAGAGTACATACTGTATGATTTTATGTATATAAAGTTCAAAGCAAGAATAATTTATGATAATCAAAGTCTGAAACACTGTTGGCTATGAAGAGTGGAGATTGACTTGAAGGGGATATGAGAAAGCTTTTTAGGGTGATAGAAATGCTCTATATCTTAGAGTGGTTAAGTGTTTTCATTTTTTAAAATTCTTTTAATTGTAAGCTTAAAATATATGCACTTCACTGTAAATCATACTCCAATAAAAATACGTAAATAACAAAATACAAATATATGCAGAAAAGTGGTTCATCTCTGCAATCAAATACATAAGGGCCTAAGTAGCGTGTTGAAGAAACAAAAGGTTCTTTTGACATTAATCCTCACCACAAAGACCAGGCCTCACTTCTTAAACCTGCTTGGAAATCCTCTAGCTGATACAGGAATGTCTTCTTGATTAAAGACTCACTGAAGTTGTCCAAGACTTCACTGTCATACAATTGGAACAAAACTACAAAAAGTATTCAAAAACATACTTGTTTCAGTACTGTATGTTTGCTGTACGTCTCTAATATACAAAAATTCTTCCTTCCCAAGGATCACATCTCCTCTTATTCTCTTAATGGAATCACTTCTCACCACCTCTAGGACTATTATCTTTCCTTTTGCTCATATTTTCAGTCTCTTTCTCTCTACTGGGTCCATCCAACCGAAACAATAAGCATATTCACATCTTCCATGTTGTAAATAAAAAACAAACAAATAAATGAACAACAGCCTTCAGCCGTCTTTCCATGGTATTACCTCCTCCAGCTATTGCACCTCCCACCTAACTCTTGAAAAGCATCATGGAAACATTTCTCTCTACTTCTCCATGAGTCCATTCATCTCCAGCCTCTCACTATCCAGTTCCAGCCTCAGTACTCTACTGAAATTTCTCTTTTATTGGGCATAAAAAGTATTTGTGTAAAACCTTAATCTTCTCCAACCTATCACTGCATCTGAAACCATTAACTACTTGGTGTTCTTTAAATCAGTCTATTTACTTCCATGACAATGTGACCTGCTGGAGCCTCTCTCTGACCACAGCTACTTCTGTCTAGGTAGTCATATGATTAAGACTCATCCAGAAAGTTTCTCTCTTGGGAACTTGAGAGAGAACATGAAGTCTTTCATCAGGCCTTTGTAGGCATTTCAACAAGAAAGTGACAAAGTTTTTACTTAAGTAGTCAAGTATAAACCTTGTAAAATTTGAACAGTGAAAATGTTTTCAGGGGGAAAAAAATAATGCGGACAAGAGGAACAAGAGCGGAAATAAGAGACCAGAGGGCCACAGAGAGAGGGCTGCCTTTCTTTTCTGATTGATTTCTAGGTTGAAGACTGGGGCTAGTGGGAATTTTATCTGAAGGATATTAAGATACCGATTTAAGTAGATTTCCTTCTTTACAAAGAAGCCCTAACAAAGTCCTTTACCGGTCCCTCTCCTCTTTTCAGACTTTTCTTCCCTGTTCTTCTAACTACCAAATCAATATGTCTGCATCTATCTTCTGTTCTTTGCTTTAATTCCTATTTGTTTGTTGCCCAGTTGGGTCTATATAACCACTAACATCTCAAATTCAATATTTTCAAATTTATCTTCATTCATTAACTATAATGTCCCCTCAGTTTCTCATAGAATATTTATATACAAAAGCAATATTCTCCTAATTATACAGACTGGACATCCAGGTTCACCCTTCATTCTTCCATTTTTTTTGTCACACATCTCTAACCAGTTTCTAACTTTACAATTTCTCTCATTCCCATACCTCCTACCTCCTTTCCATTCCCAGAGCTACCACCTTAGTTCAGGCCCTCATCAGCGTTCTCTTGAGGTTGTTATCTTGTTTTTTTATTTTAAAAATACTAAAAATATTAAACATTTTTATGTAGGTTCCATAGTATTTCAGACACTGTACTATACATATTAAAAAACAAATTCAATTAATCCTAACCACACATATTTACACTTGACTATTGACATGGCTGCCAAGCTGTTCTCCCTTCACTAATTGTGCAAAACTCTAAATGCATCCTTCTTTTGTAGTAAAAGTAAGAATTTTAAGTTTTAATGAATGTTGCACTAGGAGAAAACAGACTAGAACATAGATGTTTACAGAATTAGACTCTTCCCCTCTTTTCCCCTTTAGAGTATTTGATCTAGTGTGATTCTCTTCACACAATGGAACTTCATTTGATTCTAATTCTTGCATAAAAGCCCATTACTTATGCTTCAAGGTACTCAAGTGAAATGGGTGTGGCATTTGTAATTAAAATTTAAATTAGCATCACACTAAAGAGAGCTGCAATTTCATTTTCCTATATCTTAAGGTACTCTTTCAGTAAATCCATAAAAAAATTATTTCAAAATACCTAATAGCAAGACATCTTTTAAATTTTTGTGCAAAGATAGAGTACATTCCATATAATTATAGGTAATATAAGCCACCAATAAGGAATTTAAATATCTAGCTCAGTTCTTTAAAAATATGCTATTCTTATTGTGGAATACCAAATTATACATGTAAAGTCTCTTCTGTTTAAAACTAAAACATGCTTAGTATCGACAAGCTCTGAGAATAAATAATCACAAAAGATAAAGTTAATAACTTGATCTATAGCAAGTCCAAGTATTGGTGTAATTGAAATAATAGGAAGAAATTAAGCAGGTAATATGAAATTTTTTATACCTATAATAACCACAGGGATAAAAATATACAATGTCTATCCATCAAAAGTTCCTTCTCACAAAGGAAGGTAAACTATCTCTTCAATAAAACTACATTAAGAATAGGACTCCAATTATACCTGTGTTTGTCCCCTGACATAGTCTAGACCATTACTGAGGCCTTGACTACAGCTATAAAGCAAAGACCCAGAAGAATGTTGTGGGAAATTAGAAAGACTATCTTTGACACCACAGATCGTGGGACCACAATCTGCTATTTTCTAAAACACTGCAGATTTAAAAAACACAACAACAACAATTAGAATATCCTCTGAGTAAACTTTGGTGCCTTTGGAGGAAGAAGGACATGCAAGGGGTATCCCAGAATACATACACTTTCTGATTATCCCCAATACTCAAGTCAATGTAATGCCAACCATAATATTTGCATTCCACCCTCCCATCCTCATCTTCTCTCAGAATGAATGGAAAGACATGATGTGTCACAGCCATAAGGTACCGTACAGATACCCACTTCAGGACTAAGTCACTCATCCCTTCAACTTTCAAAAATGTTATGTTGGCTGCCAAGAGTTCATAGTTGACTCACTCCCTGAGAGAGGTTCATGGTCAAGCGCTCATTCTCTCTCTTCTGCTGCTTTATACATCCAATGACTAATGGATGTGGGGGTTCAATTGCTTGAACCCCTTGCTTTAATACAGGGACCATATTGGCATCAGAGTTTCCTGTGAGACTGGTCAAAGACTTTATCGCAAATGCATTGCAGCTCAACTTTTCCCTCTACCTAATCCAAAAGAAGCTCAGCATATATTTCTCTGTCTCATAGCCTACTTCTCTGGGAATGTGACCTAAGAAAATTGATAGCAAGGGAGCACTGAGGAAGTGACTCCAAATAAGATACTTTATCTATGTCCTCAGTTAGATGGGAAATGAGGACTTAATCACCGATGCTATGTAGAAAATGGATAGTCTGTGGTTTTGTATTATAGCAGTGTGATTGTTAATGTTTTCACTGGTGGTAGATGGGGATGGGATATAAGTAGAAGGGAATGAATTAGTGCATATATACTGTATCTCAGGTATTTGAGAGGTTCATGGGAAGAAGTGATTCATACTGTGGAATACAGTAACTGTTGCTAGGGCCTCTTGATGCAGTGTAGAAAGACAACAAAAGTTAAGAGTGATTAATTACTAATGTTAAGCTAAATTGAAAGCAGACCTCCAATGTCACCATATAAATAAATTCTTCCCTCTTACTGCAGATTAAGAAAAAGCTGAGCACCAGGTCCAGGAATTAATCATAAGAGTTATAAATCTCCAGAGAAGGTTGAATTCTCAGCTTGGGCAGGTTGGATTTGCCAAGACCAAGGCCTTAATTGGGAAAAATAGGACTATGAGTCATGGGATGGGACATTTGGGTTAATTCACCTGAAAGCCTTGGAGCGCCAGATTCTCCTGAATCCTCTAAGATTGCAAAAGTAGCTCTCTCCTTCTTCCTGGGGCTAGCACTTCATCCTTGCTTGAAGACAATATGGAGGCTTCTTACTTGTACGAAAATCTTTGCATCCACCATGAAGATCTAGCACAAACAACCTCCTGGACCTCCCCAACAACTAGAGTAAAGTCATAGCATTCTCCAGCTGAGAAATGGCAGGGTCTGTTAAAGGAGGAGAGAGACTATATATTGAAGAAGCTGTAAGACCTCACCAATATGTATGCACAAGTAGGAATTGGGAGAGCACCTATGGACTGGATTCTGTCAGTGCTAGATCAATGGAGAGGTATACAAACTTCAACAGAGGAGAATGTATCATTATGGGATACATTCCTTCTCCAGTGATATTAAATTTAACACCTGGCAAAGACCTATAGGAGGCATGTTAACACAAAACTAGAGTAATTCTTAAAAGGTTGAAAATTTATGGTCTGCACTAAGAAATAGTATTGAAAACAGAAGAGAAAGGGATAATAAGTCTCAGAAAAGTAGATGTACTTGAGTGAATATACTATATAGTGCCAGAAAACCTGTCAGCCAAGAATATTCCATGGGAGTACACACCATTCACCAGTGAGATAAGTAAGGTGATTGTGAGATTCTCAGCAGCATCATTGAGTATCTCAGTGATACCTATCATCTATATGTCAGGGATGTTACAGAACTAGGCTCTGATAATAATGGCAATAATAGGATCCCAAAAACAGTTGAGGTTAGGTAGCAGAGTTTAACTATCAGAAACAATGTGGGTGCAATTACCATAACAAGTCTCAACATTGGAGTGGCAGCCATGGAGGCCTAACTTAGAGCTATGAAGATGGTTAATAGAATACAGTTTCTAGAGGCAAGCAGATGCACACTGCTCCACAGACATTGTTTAATTTATACAAGTGAAAGAAATAATGGATGATTAGAAGGTTGAGGACAACCTCCCCAGTAAGATTCACCAAGTCTGATCTAGGTGATCTAGATCCAAGATTCACCAAGTCTGATCAAGTCTGATCTAGCCAAATATCCAATCTGCCAGCAGCTGAGACAAAGGTTGAACACCTGATACAACAGCTTTCAGGAAGATGGACCAGCCACTTGGTAAAGACTGATCACGTTGGACTTTTTCTGCTCTAGAAAGAGCAATGCTTTATTTTAATTGGAATCAAGACAATTTTTGATATGTTTACCTTTCCCACCCACATAATTTTAGACCAAGGGGTCTACTTCATCTTACTGGAGATGCAGCATTGGACCCATAAGAGTATACACCATTTACAATTTAACCTTGTATACCCCTCTACTACTCCTATCACAACAAAGCCCAGAAGATTCCAATCTGCTTATATATATATGTATATACACATACACATATTATATACACACATATAATACATGTGTATATATGTACATATATACGTGTACAGTAAATGTGAATATGTACATATATACACACACGTATATACATACACATATATATGTATGTGTGTGTGTATATATATACACACATACGCTTCTAAGGCATATTTCAAGTACCAGGTTATAAACGATACCCTAATAGGAAGAAGTCTCATAATTCAGAATGCAGTATATACCCTAAATTCATGACTATCACATGGTACTGTGCCCTCAGTAGATAAAATACGTGAGTCTGGGAACCAAGGAATGGAAGTAGGCATGGCCCTACTTATTACCACTCTCAGTGTTCCACCGGAGTATTTGTACCCCCCATCTCTACAATTTTGTTCTCTGTCATTACATAGGACCTAGTTACCAGAGGGGGTCGCCTTCTATCAGGAGACACAGTGGAAAAATTGTATGGTTTTTAACATATGGTTGCACCTGGCCACTTTAGACTTGGCAGGAGGAATTGACTCTGACCCTGAAAAGAATGTAGGGCTGAAATTACATGATAGGGACAAGGAGAAATACATTGCACCCAGATAAGCCACTGAGGAAATGCTTCATAACCCTGGTCCAATTTGATTGTAAATGAACAAGATGGCAAGATGACCAAAGGTCCAGACACTTTAGGGACAAGAATTTGGATTACCCCCATCAAATAAGCCAACTAGATCAGCAGAGGTGCTAGGCATAGGTACCAGAGCATCTAAAATGAGAGGTGCAGGAGGGAGATGATGAGCTGTGACCTTGAGACAAGCTGCAATTACAGGGACTCTGGTTAATTTCCATAATCTTTATGTAAGTTTCCCCAGGAAAAGAGACCAGCCAGATTCTTAGAGAAGCCATCTTCAGATGTTGTTAACTTGCCACATGAAGCAAGTAGATTTGAATGGCACACAGGGTGGACAAGTGGATGCCAGAGTGTGACGCCTTCAGGACCAAAGGGCTCATTCCCCTGAATCAACCTCTAGGAATGGTCCTCAGCTGAAGGGAATCTTGGTTCTTGGATTGGCACATATGCCAGTTCACAGTTTTTTTTCATTCTGTTTCTGAATATGCCCTAGTTTTGCCTTCAGGTCATGTGACTTCAGATCTATAAAATATGAATATATTTTCACAGTGTATTAGAGGTATCAAGACAGATAATGGGAAGCAAAGGATAATAACAGTTATTGCTGTTTAATATTTGTTTGCTCTTTTCCAAGCACTATGCTCAGTACTTAAAAATTCATCTTCATTATGCAACAATCCTCTACAAAATGTACTATACTTATTCCTGTTGTTGAGAATAGAAAACTGTGGTCTAGCACAATTACGCACATTTCCCAACACAACAAATTCTAAAACTGGTAGTACCTACATCTGAAGACAGACCATGAAGCTCCAAAGCCTTAACCTGATATCATTATATTATACAGATCATCTGAAAAATATAGAATGTACATAATTATATCAGGGAAAACATAATTTGAATTTAAACTGTCTGCTTATCCATTTAATTTTAGCATTGAATATACAAAATATAAACATTCTATATATTCTCCTGAAAAGGCTCTGTGTTGACGTATTGTACAGAACTTAAATCATTCTTGATGGATCCTCATTATAAATTGTGTCTCCCTGACAGATTCTCCATTTCCCAGCTGTGTTTCGACTATGGAACTCCATCCTAAATGAGAGGTTTGCTAGCATTTAATAGAACTCTCATTCAGTTGGTGTGAACCTTGGAGTTAAGCAGTACAGAAATGCCTAGCCTTGAAAATACAAGGTTTGTGAAATAAATTTTGTTTACAAAATTCTGGTCTCCTCTGTTCACTTCTTCTGGGCTACCTAATGCTTCTTTTCTCTGCCTCAAGTTCCCAGTAGACTCAGGTCTTACCTGACCTACTACAACTTTCGAGAAATAATTTGATGACAAGATAGGTTATAATAATAACTGATTTACATACTTTTCTGAATAGTTGGAAGAATTTGAGAGTAACAAAGTACTGGCATGCTGAAAGGGAGAAGGATAATGATATTTTGATTTGTTTTCCGAGTCTTGCCAAATAAGCAAAATTATTGTACATCTCTTAATACACTGATTTCCCTTTATGCTATTTTCTATTCTCTAGAGCAGCGGTACCCATCCCTGGGCCATGGACCAATACTGGTCTGTGGCCTGTTAGGAACCAGGTAGCACAACAGGAGGTGAGCAACAGGTGAGTGAGCGAAGCGGCATCTGTATTTACATTACTCACATTGCTGCCTGAGCTCTGCCTCCTGACAAATCAGCTGCAGCGGCATCAGAGTCTTGTAGGAGTGTGAACCCTATTGAGAACTGCGATCTAGGTTGCACGCGCCTTATGAGAATCTACTGCCTTTTATCTCCCACAGTCTCCCATCAGCCCCAGATGGAACCCTAACAAGCTCAGGCCTCCCACTGATTCTATGTTATGGTGAGTTGTATAATTATTTCATTATATATTACCATGAAGTAATAATAGAAATAAAGTGCACAGTAAATGTAATGCCCTTGAATCATCCTGAAATCATCCTCCATCCCCGGTCTGTGGAAAAAATGTCTTCCATGAAACCAGTCCCTGGTGCCAAAAAGGTTGGGGGCCACTGCTCTAGATGTTCAAGCTTTACTAGTGGGGTAACTTGAATCCACTTAAACTACAAAAGTGAAAGTATAAAGAAAGTATTTTAGTTTTTGGAAGGGGATTTGAGGTAGGAAAGATGTGTCTATATTTTGTATATTCAATGCTAAAATTAAATGGATAAGCAGACAGTTTAAATTCAAATTATGTTTTCCCTGATATAATTATGTACATTCTATATTTTTCAGATTATCTGTATAATATGATATCACTACTGAAAAATAGAAGCAAAAAAGCAAAAATTTAAAAATTTTATTATACAGCACTTCAGTGTAACTCCAATATGTCCTTTATGTACAGATACAAATAGATCCGTTGAAGCTAGAGTTGCATCACCAATTTCTTGGTCAGTAGAGGGTAAGACAGAAGAGCCCCTTCAATTCTTGCTCTGCATTTAATCTTCCTAATCTTTTGCTGGGTTTTTTGAAAGCTTTATAATTCTGTATTCATTTTTCACTCATAATCTGTTTTTCATAGACGACCCCATTGATTTGTGGAATAATTATCTGCATGTTTGGGATAATTCAAAGAGTCCTGAATAAGTAAGAGAATGGGACAAAAACAGGTAGATATTTTTTAAAGTCCTTTTCCCTATTAACACATACTCTCTTTAAGAGAGTCTTTAAGAGAGTATGTGTTAATAGGCTAAACATACTTATCTCTCTTTAAGAGAGAAGGCAGGCTGGGTGCGGTGGCTCATGCCTGTATTCCCAGCACTTTGGGAGGCCGAGGCGGGCGGATCACGAGATCAGGAGATCGAGACCATCCTGGCTAACACAGTGAAATCCCGTCTCTGCTAAAAAATACAAAAAATTAGCCGGGTGTGGTGGCGGGCACCTGTAGTCCCAGCTACTCGGGAGGCTGAGGCAGGAGAATGGCGTGAGCCTAGGAATTTGAGGCTGCAGTGAGCTATAATTACACCACAGACACAGAGTGAGCCCTTTTTCAAAAAAAAAAAAAAAAAAAAAAAAAAGAGAGAAGGCAAGTCTACCTAATAGAGAAGAGGCAAGTCTACCTAAGAAAGAAGGCAAGTCTACCTAAGAGAAGGCAAGTCTGCCTAAGATTCAGCAGAGAAACTCCTAGTTATCATGGCCTAGTTACCTTTTGGACAAGCTGACCTGCTCTGCCTTCATGAGTTTTGCCTCAAGTAAGTAAGCCTTGTCCTTTAACTTGCTTAGGAATAATGGACAGGGTCACAGGAAGAAACATAAATACTGAACTGTGTTAAACTCTACACCCATTTTTTTCCTCTGATCTCCTTATCGTGACAGTGTCAGAGACCTCCAAACTCTGAGATGCAGAACTATTGCAGTCTACCCGTCAGCACTTAGGATTAGCCCCTTTTTAAAGCAGCTATCAGAGTAGCCATGCTGGCTGCTGTCTTCAAGAAAAGTGCAATTATATATTAGTATAAATAAGTCCATACTTTCAAAAACAGGTAAATCAGTGATGACTACTGCTTTACAAAAGCATTTAGCACAATTTTCCTGAAAACAAGAAGTTCCTTCCCTAGAGAATTTAACATTATGGTTAATTTGCAGATATTATTCTATTTGACTATTTGTATATCTGAGAGTAAAAAAAAGAAAACATGTTTTACGTGGCATAATAAACAAAACAGAAATGTCCTACATTTGCCAAAGAAGAAATAGATTTAATGGCAAAATAGATAAAACATGAGGAGTTATAGTTTCAATTTAAGGCCACTGCCCTGTTGTGGTATCTTTAGAAACTGTTTGGACTAATATTTATTCTTTTTTTTTTAATCCATGAATTTCCTACCAGGCTATTATTTCAGGCAGAAGCCAAGAAACATTGCCTACATTTTTTTTGTCTGGTTTTTGTTTTTTGTTTTTTAACAATTAAGCAGTGCTTGTTAATCAGATTTTGTTGACAGCTTTCCAGGACTGTAATTGAGGTTACATAACCTTGCCTTCATTGATAAATGCAATTGAGACACTGTGTCTAGATGAGAAATATTCTGATCACAATTTGGAGGGGAGGTATCTATTTAACAAATTCAAAAATATTGAACCATATGCTGACATTAGAGAGACAGCTCAATTTCCTCTGTACTGTTTTACTCACACCAAGCATGGCATCTATTAAAAAGAATTTTTATGAGCCCACTACCTGCATGGTAGTCAACACAGAGTAGGTTACTGATGATGATGAAGAAGTGAAAGATATATTCAAGGGGAAATCTAGCTACCTAGAAACCTCGATTTAAATTCTAAAGCTTTAAAAATACTGACAATATGGAGATACCAACAAATATTTTGTTTGCAGCAAGAAGTGACTCTTTGATGTCTACTTCATGAAATTCAGACCCAACAATAGCCCTGCTCCTTACCATACTTTTCTCTGTTCCAACCCAAGATACCTCTTTACCTCTCTGCTTGGAAAGAATGTACTTTCAAATCCTCCCTAGCAGACCATTCCTGTTGCAATACTAAATCTTATCATTCTATATTCATATTTCCTTCCCCCAAAAGATGCAAGAGCTTGTGACGGCAGGTCCTTTTTGATTCATCTTCACATTTCTTCTGTGCAACCTAGCTAAGTACCCAAAGGCATCTTAAATAACAAAAACAGCCTCCTGGGCTGCACTCACAATAATTTTATTTTTTTGTGTCCCATAAACATTTTGTCTAGAATATTCTCTCTGACCAATAATAATACATATCATCCCCTCTTCTTTAAAATATCAAGAAAAATTATTGTAGGAACTATTTTTTGTATTAATAATGTCAAACACAGGAAACTGCTGTATTGTATCCCATCAGAACCATCTTAATTCACCGAGGTTTCTTCCTTCCCTCCTCCTCCTCCCATACCTAATATTGGTAAGCATTCTACTAGTTTTGCAGTGAAGAGAACAACAGCATAAGAGTTGCCCTCAAGGAACTCACAGTCTAGTGAAAATAGAAGAGAAGGCAGATACAGGCACTAGAAATTCAGACCAAACTGGATGGTGAGGGAGAGAAGTATTGGGAAAGCCAAGCCTTTAGGCCTCTGCACAGATAACCACATGTTAAACTCACACAAACACATTTGGTCTGAAACTGAACTTCATTTATCCTGCAAAAGCTGCTCACAGTTCTGTAATTAACCCAGAGGAAACCCCCTAGATGCCAAATGTTTTATAGATAGTTTAATTAGGGCAAAAGTAGCAACTCGAGACAGGAAATATATCTCTCAATCAGGAAAGAACAGAGACATCCTTCAGATAGCCTAAGGCACACAGCAAGAACAGAAAATGTAAACACAGCCACATCAGTGCACTGAGATTACGACGCTGAATTTTGTGGGCATGTTTCAAACCCAAGGATGGCTATCTGCTATTGTCCATGACAGTCCTGCCCCGTCTTCTTCCAGAGCCCATTGCCAAGTCCTCAGGACATGCAAACGAATTGGAGGAGTACTGTAAGCAAAAGGTAACTAAGATAATCCTGCTAGTACTCAAGAATATTAAAAACCAAAAAAAGGGAGCCCATCTTTCATGTTTAGAACTGATGTTCTACTTTCCCTTCTGTAGGATGCTGGCTTTGAATTGCTATTCTGGAGGAAGTGATCGACTTTGTGTAACTGCAATCTTTTTTCTATTCCTCTTTAAAACCAATTGTTTTCCTCTGGCAAGATTATGTGTTAGGATCCAGGTCTATTTCTCCCAAGGCAAATAATCCATATAGGAAGTTAACTTACTTTCCCAGTGATTTCTACTACCTTCCAAGCCAAATAAAATAAAATTTGAATTACCCAGACAGCCATTCCTCATCCCTAACAATGTATTATTTAACCAACTAGGAAATGCCTATTTATCTAAAATATCTGTTTATCAATTTCAAATAATTAGGAAATGAAATGAAGACCTATTATGTTAAACATAGTTTAATATTTTATACTGTAGGAAGCACTAAAGAGAAATCTTAAGAATCTTTCATGTCATCATAATGTATATCATTATTGTGCAATATTGCAGACAAAAGATAAGCCAATCTGTAAGTAGTATCCTCACCTGTAAATATCTATTATATTTATCCTTCTTCTAAAGCTATTACCATAAATTAGTTAATTGTTCATTAATGTTTGAATTCCAGATAAATAGGATTTCAGAGTGTCTCTCCACTACAGTTGAGATTGGTTGGTTTTATCACTCACTTTCACAGACATGTAGTAACAAATTTATTTGCATTAACATATGAACAGGCTTTGCTTTTTGGCCCATTTTCATCTGATGTTAAGTAGTACAGTAAATTATCTGTCCTCTAAGAGTTTTAGATAACTAAGAGATTAAGTTCACAATGAAAAGGGAGACAATATGTGACTGAACTGAGAGGCAATTGAAAAACAGACATTCAGAAACTGTAACTATTTTAATAAGTACTTTCTTGGTGCTGTATAATTTTTTAAAAACATATCTAGTGTTCTATAATCTTAATTAAATTTGGAATTTTTTTCACATCTGGTGTACTTATCAAATTTTCAGAATTCTAAGAAATGTCTTATTCATTCTCATAGAAGGATTCTGCATATTCCTAAAACAACAATCAACAAATAATATCTTGCCGGTAGGGCCTGAGTTACAGAGAAGTGGAATCAACTCTAAGAGAAATTCATCAAGGCTTAATAGTGTCAAGTGTCTTAAGAGAAAGGTAATATGAAATCTAGAAACAAAAGGAAAACTTACAAAGCTAGGCTCAAGTTGCCTCTCAACAGATGCTAGAGTTGACCCCACATTTTGTCTCTCCTAATTGGCATTCCTTCCCCCTTTCAAGTTCAAAGAAAGACTTTAAGACATATTTTGCTTAGACTTTTTGTTCACTCTTTGAGACGTTTTCTTCCAACATAAAATATCACAGGTGAGTGTACTTGTCTATAATGAGGCACACTGCCTCCTATCTTGAAATAGATAGATGCTCTAAGAATTTCCTCAAGAAAACTTAAAAAAGAGATCATTGGGGGTTCCTCCCTGGATTTCTTTCCATAATCGTGACTATTGAAAAATCCATTGGGAGCTAGATGCCATCAAGCAGGACCCACAGTAGTAGAGAAAACAACATAAACACATTAAATGTGCTCAGGAGGGAGGCAAATGAAAGTTGAGGTTATCTGCTGGAGTCAAAACGGGAAGATTTAGACCAAAGGACGAGAGGAAGGATATGGGATATAGATCCAGTGAGGAAAATATTATTACTACAAAAACCAAACAGACGAAAGTAGTAGTCTCAGAACCCCCTGATCAATAAGAGGAAGACAAATGCCATAGTAAGTTGACATTGACCTGTAATGTGACATGGTTATGACTTCAGGTAGGCAGCTCCCCTACTAATAAAAATCCGTCTTCCATGGCTCTCATAGCTATACCTCTTCTGCCTTTCAGTGGTCGTGTTCATGAGCTACATGGACACTAGATCCTGACATTCGTGTTCACCACAATTACTACTGAAGTCAGGAGCCTGAAGAGTAAGAATAAATCAGCGTTGCTGGTCAGACTCTAGCCTCTCTTCTTGTTCCCAGGAGCATTTTACAGTGGTAGACACTTCATGAAACCCACATCAGCTGTACTATAGCAAGTCAAGAAAAAGACAAAAGACCCCATCAAAAAGTGGGCAAAGAATATGAACAGACACTTCTCAAAAGAAGACATTTACGCAGCCAACAATCATGTGAAAGAAATCTCAACATCACTGATCATCAGAAAAACGCAAATCAAAACCACTATGAGATACCATCTCATGCCAGCCAGAATGGTGATTATTAAAAAGCCAGGAAACAATAGATGCTTGTGAGGCTGTGAAAAAACAGGAACGCTTTTACACTACTGGTGGGAAGGTAAATTAGTTCAACCATTGTGGAAAACAATGTGGCGATTACTCAAGGATCTGGAGTCAGAAATACCATTTGACCCAGCAATCCAATTACTGGGTATATACCAAAGGAATAGAAATCATTCTACTATAAAGACACATGCACACACATATGTTTAGTGCAGCACTATTTACAATA